>NC_134489.1:55383985-55571485 GCF_040206685.1 Ascaphus truei | reverse complement strand
TGCTTCTCCTGGGAGACAACTATTGACTACTATTGCAGAAACTTCTTTAGCAACCTGGCAAAGGCCAGTTTTAAGTAGGGTCTGAAATTGCTCCATGCTGTCATCATAAATTTAGTGAGATTGTCATTAACATGAGGGCACCAAAAGCATTATGGCCTCAATTTATTATGCTGGGATGGGTTCCCCAAGCTGAAGAAGAGTTACGTTCCTCTGAAATGAAATGTACTAAATATTCTGGGTCACAGGGAAGACACAAGCTTCACAGCATGTCGGGAAGTGGCTTATGAGTGGGTGCATGCCTATGATTAACTTGTTGAAGTCATGTGCACCACTGTCAGATCATGCCAGATATTATGAAGCTGCATTGCACTTCCCCTCCCACCCTTATATTGTTTATACACACTGTCAAGCATTGTTTGGTATTTGTTCATACAAAACTTGTATAATACAAAATTATACAATGTCGGGATAATTTTCTACATAGAACGAACTAATAAAATATAACATAAAAGTTTACATCACTAAAATGAACATTGCATAACAAAGTACTGTGTTATTCGTTGCTACATTGTTTAGTTCCACTCTCCCTGACAAATATTTTCCTTGGCTTATTCTTGTTAAGCTATATTACAGGTTTTTTTTGCTGGCCCATTTGTTTTACCCGTTCCAGGAGAACCTGCTCCATTCCTTACAAATATTTCATTATTTTTCCCCTTTTGGTTTTGAGATAAGAAACGTACTTCTTTTTTGAGAACTTTCTTAACACCTCTTTCTAAATCGCAATCTTTTGTCAAATGAACAGTTCACTTTGTATATCTTCTATCCTTGGTACTCATACATCTTGCTATCATAGTGATGACTATCACTAATTGTGGGATGTGATTTATGAGGATTTCTTTTGGGTGGATCTGTTTTAAAGATATTGCATAAGAATTATGTCACCTTGTTGCTATGTTTCTACATTCCAATAAACCAATGTTTTAGATCTTCCTTTTCCTCATTGCACTTTGGACATTTTCCCTGTCCATCTTTGCATGCGTATTTCCTTTGCCAATGAGATTTCTAAAAATTCCAAACGGAGCTTACATACTGTATGTGTGTCCTGTAATATTGCTTCACTTGAAAAAATAATTTCATACATCAAAAATATGATTGAAAGACTCCTAATATTGGGAAATTATTCTTCCAGTGTGTTTTTCCATATCTTTTCTTTATTGGCCATAAGAATCGGATTATACAGTACTTATAATACTGTACATTAAAATTTAAGATCCCAATGCAACATCCAAATGAGAAAGAATATTGTTAAATAACTGTTCGTGTTAGGATCTGCAGAGTGGTCATGGAGGGAGAGAATATTTAGAGAGATCTCTCTAAATATAATCTTTCTCTCTCTTTCTCTCTCCTATCTAGATATATCAACACAAAAAGGAAAGAAAAGTATCCCTGAAAATAGCACTCAAGTGTACAAAAAAAAAATATATAAATTTATTGGTAAACACGTCACATACAATAATACTAATACAGTCCCTGTACCTACACAATAACACTGTAAGCAGGCAGATGCCCTTAAGTAGAAAGACAACCAGTAGCTGAGTTAAATAATCATAATTGCTAACACAGAGCATAATGGTAAAGAGGCATGTGAACTGCCCCTAGCCATTAAGACCGTCCTGTCTGGGTGAAATGCTGCTAAAGTGAATAAGCTATGATAAGTAATCCTAAAAGAATAGGCACATACCAAGGGTACACAGAACAAAATACTACAGGCACATAAGAACATGTAATAGTGAACCAATGTCCTTGAGTAACATGTCTGTAGAAATAAGCACAGGCTGTAATAGTAAACAGCAGTCCCAAAATGTTAATCCATCGCAGGTAACATTGTAGAAAAAAAAACACCACTACTGTGATTAGGGGTGTGCAGGCAGTAACCGTATTCAAAAGCACAGTTGCAAAGTACTTGGCCTCCGATGAGTAAACAGAAACTGGAGTGCACAGAAGGAACTGCTGTCAGACCGCAAGCACCACTGACCAATCGGTATGTCCAGAACAGAAAATCTTGAACCCAACAGCTGGTCACCTGAACATCTAGGTGCACAGGGAGTTTAGACAGGAGGAAAAGCCCCAACGTACGTTTTGCCCTTGGCTTCGTCTGGGGGCTTAATGAAGTTGCGTCCATACCGGGTATATATGTCGCTCCTTCATTCACGTGAGAGAATTAAAATGCAGGCGGCACTGAATCAACGCAGATGATTCGTTGATTGGGCAACCAATCACCTCGATGTCATGAGTGGTGATGTGCCATTATGAATGGAGGGGTATCTGAGCATACAAATAAGGTCAAAATAGAGAAACACATTACTGCAAAATAAGATACAATGTATTATAACTCTGACTCATAAAATTGTAGCGGTAGAGAGGAATATAAATAACTGCAGTAGAATGTTGCACAAAATTTGAACTATGAGTAGAGGAACACTGAACCTAATGAGTACAAGATTCATATGTAATACAGCAGGGCCCTGCTTCTCGCCGATACGGCGGGGCCGCCATTTCCGCGCATGTGCAGAACGGGCCAGCCAGGGGGTGCGCATGCGCAGAACGGACCAGCCCGGGGTCGCGCATGCACGGAATGGAGGGGTTTCCTTCTGTCGCGCATGCTCAGAACGGCGCATTGCCGGTTTGCGCATGCGCACCTAACAAAATTGCCGGTTCCACTTTCCGGCGATTTTCGCTTTACAGCGGGTCCTCAGAACGGAACCCGCCGTATTAGTGGGGCCTTGCTGTACTTGAAATAAATAAAGGCTAAGCCAACCAGGGTTATTAGGGTCAAAAGTTTATGACACAGACTAGTGCCATATAGGCTATAGCCCAATATATTAAAAGGCAATCCAAAGCACTATAGATGAAACACAAAAAGAACAGCCAATTTTAAACCAGTCCCTCAAAGCTTGGAGCAATGTTTTAAATGATCTATTAGGGCCAATATATGAGCCAAAATTAATATCTGATTCATGATGTAAATAAATAAAACAACAAATATAAAAGTTGAGTGTAAACTAACAAAACCCATAAAGGGATATATATATGCAAACAGAGATAAGCCCAGGTACTCTCTAGACCCCGTTAAATATGTGCTAGAAATGCAATGAAGCACTGGGACACAAGGGAAAAAATGATGTGTTACAAAAAAATCGCATAGCCCATGTACTTGTTCATGCCCTGTGGTAGGAGAGTGCCAAGCTTGATGATCCAGCGGCACCACAGGGCCCTCTCGATGTCCCCTCGAATCCCCAGGGAAACTCTGTCAATAGCAAAGACCTTCAAAAGACTATAGTCAGAGTTATGTGGAAATTTGACAGAGAGTATTTTTCTTTGTAGAGCTAATGAAATGATGTTGCGTTTTCAGGATTTGGGCTATAGTAACTCTACTATCAGAAGACGAAAAATAAGTAAGACCAGATCACGAGCTTCCTTGTTGGTACCTAGTGTGGAGGACAAAAATAAATCAGAGAAGACATCAGGTTCATTGCAACCTTTGATTGGAATGGGTACAGAAAAGCCTACAAAAACACTGGCACCGACTTATTTCTGACCCTGATTTATATAAGATCCTCGGACCTGAGGTAAATATGGTGAGTTGCAGAGCGCCGGACTTATCTGATAAGCTTGTTCGGAGCCACTATAACATTAGCAGGCCCACCAACTTTTTATCCAGAGAGACACGCAAGGATTGTTATGCCTGTTGGTCCTGCTCAGCGTGTCAATATATGTTAAATACATCAGAATTTTTTTAATTCAACCAAAGCAACTAGATATGAAATACGTATGGCATTGGGCTGTAAGTCTAAGGCAGTTGTCTATTACTTAACGTGCCCATGCCTGATGATATATGTTGGCATGACGATGCAGGAGCTTCGCTTCCGTGTCCTTGAACATGTCCGGAATATCAAAATTGCTGAGCAGGATCATGTTCAGGGTAGAAAATTAACGACAATTGCTAGGCACTTCAAATTTCAACATAACTCTGACTACAGTCTTTTGAGGGTCTTTGCTATTGACAGTGTTTCCCTCACGAGTGCTGCTGGATTATCAAGCTTGGCACTCTCCTACCACATGAACGAGTACATGGGCTATGCGATGTCTATACACACGTGTGCACACACATGCTAAGCAAACCTAATACCATTGGGCCCCCTCCCAACAGGAACACTACTAGCAACAATGGATGTAGAATCACTCTACAAAAATAGCCCCCACGAAGATGGGATTTCCGCCTGCAGATACTTTCTGGGACCGCCAGAGCCACTGACAGACAATGACTAAATGCATTGAATTTATTCTGACCCATAACTACTTCACATTTAGAAATGACACATACCTCCAGACAACTGGGACTGCTATGGGCACTGGGATGGCGTCACAGTATGCAAATCTGTTCTGCGATGTGATGGTGCTTGTCTCAAAATCAGGAGGTGGACCCTCAGGGCTGAGGTAGTAATGCAAATAAACCGACCACAACCCAGGGACAGAGTCCTGTAAGAGTATCAGTAGTCGGTATGGAAGCAGGGGTCAGGGCTGGCGGCAGAGGTGCAAAGTCGCGGAGGTCAAGGCAGGCGGAAGGCAGCGAGGTCGGAGTCACGGTCCGGGGACAGAACAGGAATTCAAAACGGGCAAGAGGGTAAGGCGTAACTGCAAAGACCGACAGGAGCTGCAAACACACACAACTTTGCTTGGTGACTCCCTATGGTAACTGCAGCCTTATAAAGCAGGCTGCCGGTAACCCAAAATGACCACAGAGAGCAGAAAGGGTAGGTGAGGCAGAAAACCTGGACCATGGTGAAAACCCGGCACGGATCAAGCAGAAGCCTTACAGTACCCCCCTCGAGGGGAGACCCCTGGGCGATCTAAGACGGTTTGGCAGGACATTTCCGATGAAACGCCCGGACCAGGTTGGAGTCATGGACATCCCTGGATCTGATCCATGAATTTTCCTCGTGTCCATAACCCTTCCAATGAACCAAGTACTGTAGCCCGCCACAGGTTCTACGGGAATCCAATATTTGGCTCAATTCAAATTCCTCCAGGCCATCTACCAAGAACGGTTTAGGAGGGGGAAGGGTAGGAAGAGAGGTGTTCTGGACGAATGGCTTGAGAGAGACAAGGAACACTGGGGGTATTCTTAAGGTATCCGGAAGTTCCAGTGGCTAGTTTCAAGATTTTATAAGGTCCAATGAACTTGAGCCCAAGCTTGGACGAAGGCTATTTCAAGCGGATATTTTTTGTAGCCAGCCAGACCTGATCTCCCACTTGAAACGGAGGTGGTGGTCGACGTTTATTCGCCTGGGTTTTTTGCTGGAGAGCGGCTTTGGTCAGATTGACCTGGATTTTCTTCCAGAGTTACGGGAGTTCTTGGATTTTGTCATCCAGTGCAGGAACTCGAGAGAGGGGACTGGAAAGAAGAAGGGCAGCGTGATGGTACCCGTAGGCACTGAAGAACGGTGATTCCAGTGTTGAATCGCGCTTCATGGAATTACGGGAAAACTCTGCCCACGGGAGCAGATCAACCATGTCATCCTGTAACTCAGAAACAAAACATATGCGGAATTGTTCTAAGGACTGTTTGGTCCTTTCCATGAGACCATTGGACTGGGGACGGTAGGAAGAAGAGAAATATAAGGAGATACCCATTCTTTGGCAGAAGGCCTTCCAAAAGCTAGAGACTAATTGGGATCCGCGATCCGAGACTATAACTGTCGGGACTCCATGGAGGCGGACTCTCTTTAATAAAGACCTCAGATAGTTCAGATGCTGTGGGTAGCTTCCGGAGAGGAACAAAATGGGCTTGTTGTGTGAATCGGTCGACCACTGTCAGTATGGTAGTCATACTCCTGGAGGGATTAACACACATTCCCAGCTAGCTCAAACTCCTACACCCACCACATCATGAATATATATTTATGTCAAGAAAGAGTGCAACTGAGCATGGTAAATGTATACACCAAAAGACAGGGGTGCCCAATGTTACATCCAATTGACAAAACATATATGGTAATAAGTATAAAGTTTAAATACTTCAATAATAATTACTTGGTTATTTAGTTAAACCCTTTGGCCAAAGCGTCTTAGGCCTGCATACCAAACGTCAAGGTGTAACCAAAAATGCAGGTCCTACACTACACTGTGAACCCTTCCCTTTACCTCTGTATGAGGGGAAAGAACCATAGTAGGTCCTGTTCTTGCAGCAAAATTAAAAGACCTCCCAAGTTAAAAAAAAAAAAAAAAAAAAAAAAAAAAAAAAAGTGCGGAGGAGTGAGCTCTGGGGGGAGGTGCCACCTACCTCCATACAACTGTTACCAGTCAGAAATTGACAAACCATTCCTGCATTCTTTTGACTGCCTTCAGGACATAACATGAAAAGTTAGTAAAGTTTAGGGAAAAATAGAGAAAAGATAGCTGGGCCCAGCAAAAAGAAAACAGAAAAGACGGACACAAGTGGTGCATGGATTGCAAGAAAACAAATATGCATTTTACTTTACAAGCAGCCCTGTCACAGTGAGGCAGGGAGTACTGTTGGCAATTTGTTACAGTAATCCAGACTGGAGAGGATAAGGGCATGTATTTGAGTTTTAGCAGTAGAGTGACAGAATAGAGAGGGTGGATCTTGGCAATATTATAGAGGAAGAAGTGACAAAAATTTTGCATAAGGAAGCTGAAATGAAGGGAGATCCCCTGTTTCAATCAATCAATCACTACCAAAATGTTTGCATTAAAATATTCTTTGGTTCAATTAACACAGGGACGCATGTACAAAACATATATCTAAGGCCATTATCAACTTCTTAATGTGTTTTTATATTGGTTTACTTTTGTTAGATTACTTGGGGATCATTTTTGGTGTTTTGTACTGCCAGAGTGTATTGTGGTATAATAAAGCTTTGAGATTCAAACTGTATACTCGAGCGCACTGACGTCACACGCCCCGCGTCATCAGGAGGTTCACCTGGCGTGGGTTGGTGGCGGCGGCGCACTGTGAGCAGTTAAATACACTCCGGTATGTTTCTTTTACCTTGATAAAGCGCTGCGGCATGAATCGTGTAGGGGGTGGGCTACTTGCCTATGTTTTACATTATGATCTATTAAACAATATTTTTGATACCTATGGGAACGCATTTCTCAACTTTTTTTCAAAACTAACATTATGGTAGTGCTCCGCTTTTTTCCATATCTGCATTCAACTAAATAAGAAACGGCTGATTTTTGTGGGAGGGTAATCCTTTTGAAGCACAACATATGCCACAAGGACAGCAAGTATGGGTAATGATGCTTCTAGTGAGCACAGCAAGTGTAAGAGGGGGATCCCACTGAATTCTAGGAGAACAGATGTTATATCTTCCATTGGAGACATGGGCTACGTGTACAAGGGTGATCACATGGAATGGGGACCGTTGATGGTTGTAAGAGAATAATCCTGACTTGTATGTGGGTGAACTATATCGGTGCAGTAGATATCTGTACGAGGGTGAGCACCACCGTCACAATGATGTACAGTGTATGACCCAACACTTTTGATCAAGTTCTCTTATTCTCCTCACAGGTCTCATGAGATGGCCACAGATGACAAGTCCTCACCGACACTGGAATCTGGCAGCGAGCTGCCCAGGTCTCCAAGCAGCCCTTCCCACCTTACTCATTTTAAGCCTTTGACCCCTGATCAAGAGGAGCCCCCGTTCAAATCTGCCTACAGCTCCTTTGTGAATCTCTTTCGTTTCAGCAAAGGTATATGTTGGGGATGTAATGTAGCTTTTATTGTTTTTAGGCTAAGATTTTGACATTTTCATAGTCTACCTCTATATGCAACAGTGATTTTGATGGCTACGTATTAAGTATTAGATGCCATAAAAAGGCATTTTGAACATCTCCACTTCATTATGTATCCAACCATATTCTTATATTCATGTGTCATCTTGTAAATTGCGGAGGAATTATAAGAAACATGATGTTCTGTATGGGGCACTAATCATTTTGATTGCACAAATAGAAATGTATCATAAGATCACATCTTTATTATTTGTCTTCTGTGATTCTTGCAGATGAAGTTAGACCAGCGTCAACAGTGGACAGAACAAATTCTGGGCCTGGTGATCCAGCGCTGAGAAGCACCTGGTCCAGTCCTCATCACTCACCTAGGTCACAGTCTCTCAGGTCTCCAGTGCCATACAAGAAGCAACTGATAGGAGAGAGACCGTCAACCGCTTCAGGTGTGTGTGTGTGTGTGTGTGTGTGTGTGTGTGTGTGTAACCCTCCCTGCCCAGCTCCTAGGGATGTTACACAGATGTAGGTACAATTGACTGCGCAGTATGTATTGCCTTTTAGCAGGGGGTGCAGATCCGCGCTGGCTGGGTGTACATGCAGGTGGCAATGATGGGCGCAAGAAACTTTGGTTACGAACAGAACAGGTTTTATTTATAATTCATTATTTACAGCTTCTTCTCCAGGTGCATTACTGCATCCCTGAAGAGGATGAACATACATTAATGATAACTTGCATTGGGGTATTTTATGACCGTTCCTTTCATGGTCCCTGCTTGGGCTACCTTACATCTTCCCTCTGGAGGTAACTGATCATTTGTACCCTGTCTTGCTCTGTCCTCTCTATAATGTTTCCTGGCTGGGGTGACAGATTATATTCCACTTGCACTGGCCCACATCATTCCCTTGGGGATGCTCACCACAGGGATATGCCCACGGGGCTTCTATCTTCAGGTTTTTTTTTTAGGTCCCAGAGCTACAAGTTTGGGTAAACCTTAGGGGACACAGGCCTCCCCATCTGGGGGCCCGTACTTCACTGCTTCCCTCATTCTAGGGAGCCTAACTTCACAGGATACTTCCCTACCTATAAAACCAAGAAAAGGTCTGCCCACACCCTGTGTAACTTATTTTATTGCTATATATAGGTAAGACCCCCTCCACATTCTCTCCTCCAGGGATCTGAGGGTGGAGCTATTCCCCCTCCTCCCTCCCCTCCCTCCCCTCCATCCCCCACCCCCCCTCCCTCCCTCTCCCCCCCTCCCCCCTCGCTCTCCCCCCCTCCCCCCTCCCTCTCCCCCCCTCCCCCTCCTCCTCCCCCCCCTCCCCCTCCGCCTCCTCCCCCTCCGCCTCCTCCCCCTTCCCCCCTCCCCCTCCTCCCTCCCCCTCCTCCCTCCCGGCTGTTGGGTTGATGCTGACTTGGTAGTTATTTTGGTTTCCTTAATGTTAAGTATTTTTATTATATATATCAGTTCTGTAGTATTGGATAATAGTGATTTTTTTTTTTTTAATTGATTTTTTTAAACATTTTTTTGGGTAAACCTTAGGGGACACAGGCCTCCCCATCTGGGGGCCCGTACTTCACTGCTTCCCTCATTCTAGGGAGCCTAACTTCACAGGATACTTCCCTACCTATAAAACCAAGAAAAGGTCTGCCCACCCTGTGTAACTTATTTTATTGCTATTTATAGGTAAGACCCCCTCCACATTCTCTCCTCCAGGGATCTGAGGGTGGAGCTATTCCCCCTCCTCCCCCCTTCCTCTCCCCCCCTCCCCCCTCCCCCTCCCCCCTCCCCCTCCCCCCTCCTCCTCTCCCCCTCCCCTCATCCCTCCCTCCCCTTCCCCTCCCTCCCCTTCCCCTCCCTCCCTTTCTCCCGCCTCTCCCCCCCTCCACCCCCTCTCCCTCCTACCCCCCCTACCCCTCCCTCCCTTTCTCCCGCCCCTCCCCTCCTACCCCCCTCCCCCCCTTCCCCCCTCCACCCTCCTCCCCCCCTCCTCTTCCCCATCCTCCTTATACCCCCTGATGACCACAAGTTCCCATGCCTACCGTGGGAGGTGCTCTAATCCCTTACTTTATGGGATAGATCCAATACTGTCTAGAAGAGGGCCATGACAAGAGTTCTTTGCCAGGTAACTCCCAACCTGTGAGGAGGAATAGTTACACTGTAGTTGTTCATTCAGTTAACCCCTTAAGTGAACATAGTAACTCCCTAAGGGTGGGTGTGTGTGTTTGTTCCTTGTGAAGTTAAGACAACACTGGCCCATATAGCATTGCTTAGTAAATATGGGTCATCTTGTACAAGATTATTTAAAGCATTAAACCTGTTCTGTGTATTTTGCCTGTATAGTGAATAGCTAGCTAATGTCACTTTGGGTTTAGCACCGGGGAAGCAATATGTTATTTCTAATAAGAAAATAATGTAAAATATGATGGTGCTAAATCTATTATGGGGTTTTATTTCCTTCCCCTCTGAATTTGGTCACATTATTCTGAACTCTGGTCAATGAATGTGCATGTGAAATGTTAAAAACAAAAATAGTTTCCCAAGGTCATCCAATAGGAAGCTGCTTCCTTGTGGCCTGTTGGGTTGATGCTGACTTGGTAGTTATTTTGGTTTCCTTAATGTTAAGTATTTTTATTATATATATATATATATCAGTTCTGTAGTATTGGATAATAGTGATTTTTTTTTTTAATTGATTTTTTTAAACATTTTTTTTTAAAATTCAACCCTTAATGCTATTTTGAATGAGATTTAAAGCATCTTTTTGATTTCTATGCGAGTTTTAGCCCACCTCCCAAGCAGTGCAATATCTTCACAACACTTTCCTGTTGGGGATCATTTGTTGCAAATGTTGCAAACTGTAACAATAGATAATGTTAGTAATATCCGGATACATTGTAGCTGCTGAGTTAGGCCTGGATTACAGTCCGCGCTGGTGCGCACTCGTCGCATCGCGGGTGATGTGTAAATATAAGATGAAGGCGTGGCAGATATGTCACGATGCTTGTTCGCCGTGATTGGCTGAACCACTCACGTGACGTGACCGTCGCTTGAAAAGACACAATTTGTTGTCTTTTCAAAACACGGTACCACCATCGTGTGCGCATTAGGGGCGGCCACATAGGGATTCATCAATTTGTTCATGTCGTGCGTGCCATAGCCCGGGCTACAATCCCAGCCTTACACAGACTGAAGGATTGATTGAAACTGAAAGGCAGCAATTATGCTAGGCACACAATCAGGATTTTGGCAGACTTATAACAGGAGCACCAAACGATTGCCAGCTTCGGTAGTAATGTAGAATTATACATTGTCGCATGCTTTACATGTACAAATAAGAATAAAAGAGGGGTGAGTATTAGTGCTGCTTTAAAGGGAGAAAAATAGCAGCATGTTAAAAGATCAATTTCAAAAGATCAATTTCTTTGGAACCAGAGGGTTTCCGGACCTACGAATAATACGATCCGGTTCCATTTCTTAAAATAAAAATAATCTTAGGACGGATAGCTGATCTAAATGTGGATAATTTATTTTGGCTTTTCTTAGATACTCGAAGAAAAGCAGAGCCACCTCTTGGAGGTCACGACCCACGGACGGCTGTTCAGCTGCGAAGTCTGAGCACTGTGCTGAAGCGCCTGAAAGAGATCATGGAAGGGAGGAGTCAGGTATTACAAATGTAGGACCTTTGCAAGGAGGGAGGGGGCTTTTGGGCTACTCCAAAATATGTTTGGGGACTTTTTTAGACAACGTAGTAAATGTTATTTGTAGAGGCTGAATAGAAGAATGAAAAATGCCATTTCTGCTTTTGAGAAAGCCCTGTGTGGCCGAAACGTTAAGTCTATTGGCAATAAATTAGTTTTTTGAGCAAATCCGTGCAGCCCTGATTTTCTTCCATTTGTAGAGGCTGACCATCTCCTTATTTATTTTACTATAATGCTTTTGTACTTTTAATATACTTTAATCGGGGACCTACCGCCACTATAATGACTAATATTATCCTTTTGGATTTTTATTATTGGTGTTAATTTATTAATGCTTATTTTTTTAAATTTTTTTTAAATTTCTGTTAAGGATACTGTGTAAGACACTTGGTGTATTCAGTATATACTTAGTGTATATATTTCATGGTGTTTTGTAGGGGAATTGGTGCCGGGACGCAAAAAAAATGACTTTATATCTAACTACAAGAACTAATTCTGTTACAAATAATAGAACAATAATGTGGCAGAAAATGCATTTATTTGTTTCCAGCCCCATTTCTAATAATTTAATAATCACTAGGTGGAGTTTCTTCTTGAACCAGAACTCCATTCCCCCACAATAATAGCACTGCATATACACCTGCAACACATCTGGAGTGTTTCCATGCATTTAACAGTATCCCTATTGTACATGTCTTTAGGACAGTGATCTGAAGCAGTACTGGATGCCTGATAGCCAGTGTAAAGAGTGCTACGACTGCAGTGACAAATTCACCACCTTCAGGAGGAGGCACCACTGTCGGCTTTGCGGGCAGATCTTCTGCAGCCGCTGCTGCAACCAGGAGATCCCTGGGAAATTTATGGGCTATACAGGTTAGCACGAGTCCTGCTTATCCATTCAGTTCCACCTAGTAACATGTTCTGAATAGAAAGCGCTCACCCATACATTACCTTCTTTGCATTTGTATTCCTGTTTTGTACTGTACACTTGTTTGCTTTGCATATTTAAAGCAGTAAAACGTGTAGCACTGCACAATTTCTGTGGTGTTTGATTACAGGATTGAAGCAGGGGGTCTCCGGAGCAGAACTGTTAATTTCGGCTCCGGGGACAGTCTGCTTCCAGATATACCGGCACCGCCTGCGGAGGCAGTTATCTATACAGCCAGGGAGCTGTGCCTAACAAAATGGAGGCTTCAATGTTTCGCGGAACAATAGGCTGCCATGACGTCATCTGTTGCGGCTTTGTATTGGCTTACGTGACCCGGACATTTAAACTCCACAGATTCCAGCATCCCCTATGGAGGTAAGTATCTCTGGAAGGAGGGGGGGTCGCGGATCTGAAATGAATGCAGATCAGCATTGGAGAAACCCTGCGTCAATCCTGTAATAAACTTTAAAATTGTGCAGTGCTACATGTTTTGCTGCTTTATGTATAAAGGCCTTAAGGTAAAGCCGAATAACCTTATGTCCGACATATGCTGCTTTTTGTTTGGGGCTAGGAAGAGACTCTTGCTGAAAGAATGTTGTGGGGTTCCAAAGACGTAGTGATCAAGGTTTAGTTGCACGTTGACACTGATAATGACTTTTTAAGAGCTCCTGCAAAAAAATGTTCTGCTCTTAAACACAGAAGCACAGGGAAATGTCACCTGGAGTACAGTGTATCAGCAGGATGAGAGCAGGAAGGCAATTTGTAGAGTGGGAGTGCACTCCTTTTGCTTTTAAGTATCTCTGGCCCATCTGGTAGCAAATGGGTTAATTCAGAGAAACACACTGGTTCAAATATGTTGCCATTTAGGACATCATGAATAGATAATCAAAGGTTTTTTTTAGAGAATTCTCACCTTGCTCCCTTCACTCTTATTAAAGGGGATCTCCGGGCTTGTACTTACTGCCGCAAAATAGCCCTAAGCTACGCTCACTCCACGGACAGCAACACCATCGGGGAAGATCTGAATGCGCTGTCTGATTCCCAGTCCTCGGTGTCTGTGCTGGATCCTGGGGAGCCGCGTACTCCTGTAGGGGGAAGGAAGGCCAGTCGCAACATCTTCCTAGAGGAGGATCAGACCTGGCAGAGGTAGTGCCAATTATTCCATCCCTACTATACATTTGTTCCCATTGAATCTGATGGGTAAAATAGTGGTCTCATGGTTAAAGGTTCAAACCTTACTAACCTATAGCGAAATAACTCCTTCTCTGTGTAATGAGTTGCTGGTCCCTCTCGCCACAATGCAGTTGATATTAATATTTTGTGCATTAACTAAAAATGCAGCAACGACAATGGCCCATGTTTACTAACTGGTGCTATGCTGTAAGATACCTTCCAGTGCCTGAAAGACACCTGAGGGCCCATTAAAGTGAATGGGCACTAAGATGTCTTGCGGCATAGCACCGTTTTAGTAAATATGGGCTTCACTGTCTAATTTTTGTTTTTGAAAGCATTTCTATACATTTGAATTGAGACATGGTAGCAAAGGGGTTAACCATAATCCGCATGACAACACATCCTGTCTGTCTCTGGCATTCAATTTGTGCGCCTTCTCATTGTGACTATCCTTTTGTCCGTCTCTGACCTTTCCTGCAACATGCCGGAGCCAATGAAGGAATCACCGGAAGAAAGGACAATTGATCAGGTGTGTCCTTGAAGATCAGGCAGTGTTGGCAGATACACAGCATAGTGACACATCTCCCTCTTAATGGCCATTATCATATTGTATCAGGTTTCATAGAGAACGGGTAGTTCACTGGGTTCACGAAGTCCCTTTTTATTTCAGTTTGGTTCACCAAGAGGCTCCAAAAACAGCATTGTCAACACGTCTGGTGTCTGTACAAGAGGATGCTGGGAAATCGCCTGCTAGGAACAGGTGTGTTTTTTTTTTTTTTTTTTTTCCCCCTCTCTTTCAACTAGGGGATTGTCCAATGCACCCAAAAGCTTAACAGTGCACATTAAATATGTGATGTGATATTTTTATTTAAAAATAAATTCAATGATGCTGCTGCCTAGTTATTTACTTTGACCTTTTTGCTAGCCAATTGTGTGTTGCGAAGTAGGATTAGGCCTTTAAAAGGGCAGTCTCACATACTGGACAAAAAACCCAGTGTTTTTTTTATTTATTTTTTTTTAAATAAAATTTGTTTTTTTACTTGTCTAGAAAGTTTCAGTCCCCCTAAAGAATTTTTTTTTTTTTTCATGTGTAAAAAGTCAGTTTACATTTTTTTTTTTTTAAATCTGTTTAATTCAAATGATATACTGGGAAAGAACAGTAATTAGCACATCTCTATAAATGTACTTTATTATGGCATTGTTGGCCAAACAAAGGAAAGACTCTGGATCAGCCATCTCTTTAGGCTGAGTTTATAGTGGAGAGTGGCCGCGCTCTCCAGCGCTGATGCTCGCCTCTCGCGTACCAAGCGGCTGCTTTTCATGTTCTTGCCCTTCAGACAGAGCGTGTGCTCTGGTAGGCGGGGCTTGTGGGGCGGAGGCGGGTCGGGAGGCGGGACAGGGATCTGTGTGATGTGTGTGTGTGTGTATATATATATATCTATATATAGGATATATAGATATATATATATATTGGATATATCTATATATATATCACTAGCTGATATACCCGGCGTTGCCCGGGATGTAAATGCGTAATAGGTAGTATTATGTATAAATAGGGGAACAATAGGTTGACTATTTGGTGGAAAGGTTGTATAATAATGTTGAAAAGAAACATGGAAGAAAATGTAATACTATGTTGTTTAAAAATGGTTTATTGTAAACACACCACAATACAATGTATATTTTGGTGACATAAATGATGTAACATGTGAGGTGTGTGTCCTGCTAGGGTGTGATCGGGTGTGAGGCGGCGGGTGGGTGTTCAGTACGGGTGGCGGGTGGGTAGTGAGTGCTGGCTGTGAGGCGGCGGGTGACTGGTGAGTGCGGGCGGCGGCTGGTCAGTGATGTAGGGGCGGGAGGCGGCAGGCGTGTGTCTAGTGTGTCGGGTGGGTGAGAGGCGTCGGGTGTCTGTTTGGTGCGGACGGCGGCTGTGGGGCGCAGGAGTGTGAGGCGGAAGGTGGGTGAAAGGCAGAGGCGGGAGACGGGAGGCGACGTGAGAGGAAGGCAGGGGCGGGGGGGAAATCAGGCAGGGGGGGAAGGGGGTGGGTGAGTGTGTATGTGTTTGTGTGTCTGTCACTGTGTGTGTGTCTGTCACTGTGTGTGTGTCTATCACTGTGTGTGTGTCTGTCACTGTGTGTGTGTCTGTCAGTGTGTGTTGGGGGAGTCAAAAACAGGTGGGGGGGGGGGTCAAAAACGGAACTGGGGGGGGGGGGGTAAGGATCAGTTAGATCAAAGTCAGATCTGGGAACATTGGCCGCTCTCGGGTCTAAGCTCATTTCTGTGCTCCGCTCTGATTGGAGGCTGTGCGGTCACGTGACCACACCTCGTCTCCAGCAAGCACAGAAACACAGATTGCCTGTAGCTGGAAGGTGAGCGAGGTTCAGCAAGCGTGAGCACGCAAACGGAAGCTTTCACTCAGAATGGCACCATAACATATAATGGGTCTCTGAATATATGCTCAGCGTGCATCAGCAAGCACTACGCCACTATAAACTCAGCCTTGCTTATACAACTGTCTACCAATAGACTTGCCACAAAAGAGATTACCATTGTAAAAACGCTTCAAAGTATTTGTTTACTAGGGAGACATTTAAACTGTACAAAAATATTACGTATATATAACACTGACGAGATACACAGTGATGAACATAGAATTCTGCAGACAGAATGAGTGCCTGATCCAAAGAGCTCACATTCTAATGGTGGTGCCTAAGTTTAAGAGGGATATGGTGACTTGTCGAAGGTCACAAGGAGCTGACACTGGGGTTCGAACCGGGTTCACCAGCTTCAAAGGCAGCAGCGCCATTACGACAGCTTCTCCTTCAGCCTCCGAGTCGTCTTTATAAAAAATTGTTGTATTATTTAAAATGATAAAAATTTGATCTATGGAACGTGCAACCGCCATTGGTTCATGTGGGTCCTAGGAGGCACTGTCCCTTTAAAACATTACTCCCAAAAAAACAAATGCGGTCATAACCTATCCAGATTGATCTATTTCTACCCTTTCATTTTGATAAAAATCTTAATTTATTTCACTGACAGCAGCTGTCCATCTCTGTTGTCTTTTAATGAGTGCAAATGACTACAGCCATTTTAACCTCCCAGGGAGGCAAATTTTCAGCAGCTGACTTTCGAACATAGATACAAAATTTTAAAGCGTGAGAGTGAGAATAATAGCCACACAAGACTTTGCATGGAGAATTTTTTTTGTTTTATGATGAATGGAGAGGACTGCTGCTTTTTAAATAATATGGTTACAGCTCATATATTTATTATACCCAGGTCTGCTAGTATTACTAACCTATCACTGGATCGCTCTTGCTCTCCGATGGTACCCACCTATGAATCGTCCGTCAGTCCCCAGGCTTCTCACACATACCTGAAGACCGAGGCCAATGAGGAGGAACGCAAAATCCTTCTGGTAAAATATCTGGAAGCCACACTGAGCAATGCCTTGCATAACCCTTCGACAATTAATATACTGAGATTTATGAACATTCAGTGTGCATAGTAGTTTGTTCTGACCCATTGCTCCTCCCGTTGACACACTCCAAATAGCAAACTGACACACACACAAAAACTTGGAGCAAAAGCCTTGATACATTTGCGTAATTTTTATTTTAGGTCTCTGCGTCAATGTTACTCCAAATTTATCTTGATACAGCACCCCCTCACTGTCTGTAGCGCAGTCACGCCTGTGATTGCAGCAGTATACTGGCCGAGTAGATCTTGCTCCATGCATCCTAGGACCCTTTCATTCTTCTCCTACAGGACTCTGTGCAACTGAAGGAGCTGTGGAAAAAGATCTGCCACCAGAGTAACGGCATGGAGTTCCAGGACCACCGCTACTGGCTGCGGACACATCCCAACTGTATTGTGGGAAAGGAGCTGGTCAACTGGCTGATCAGGAATGGACACATTAACACCAGGTATGCAAAACATATCTGTTAGGACAGGCCTGCAGCGTATTGGTATACAGCACTCTGCCAGTTCCTCTGGCTGTGTATGTTCCATTGCTGCTGTATCCACAACCTTTCGTAGCAAGTGCCATTATATTAATGCATAATCAGACTAACTGATGCAATGTATGGCTTTAGCTATGCATTCAGCATAGTGATGACCAAGGTTGAGCAGATCTCTCCAGCTATGACTACAGTGCATTGCTGATCAGCATTACCTGTGCATATACTTTTAAGGCTAAGCAATTTACATTAGCTTGGTATGTGTTTACGTATACAGCACAATGGTGACACGTGTTGCCCCGTATCTCTCCAGCTGTGACTGTAGAGCGTTGCTTATCAGTGTTCATTACTGCCCCAGTGGTTTGAAGCATAATTTCATAGCTGCATACTATGCTCGGGGTAGATATTAAAGATTAAACCTATTAATATTTGTAGTGCTTCATCTCCCCAGGGCACAGGCTATAGCCATTTGCCAAGCCCTTGTAGACGGACGGTGGCTGGACTGCGTCACTCATCACGATCAGCTCTTCCGCGATGAATATGCCCTGTACAGACCTCTTCAGGTACCAAAAGTTACATTTGTTCTCTGTGATTTACATATAGGTACCACCTATGGCTTGCATTATAAGTTAACTTGCCTGGAGGGGAGTGCAATGTACTGCTCATTTAACCAACCAAGTACTGAAAAAGTTAAGAGACACCAATCAACTAAGTATTGATGTCCCACTAACAAACATGGGGGCCTTTTTAGGCCCATTTAGCCTTCTCATTTTCCATACTTGTTACAGAATCATAGACCAGATTTAAGACCTGTGAACCCTGCAGGGTTCCATTGTATCTTTCACACCACTTCTGCTGGGAGACTTTTACATGGATCTAGTACTCTTCAGTAAGACGGCTGCATTAAACCCATCATTGCTTATTAAATATCGGTGGAGCAGAACCCAGGCAAATGACTGACATTTTTGCTCAATTATTTTCACTGCTACTTTTGGTTTCTGCTGATGCGAACATATTTGTAACTTGCTAGTTCACAAAAAAGCAGCAAAAATACTAATTACTAACGTCTTGTCTTCTCCATGATTAACTGCCTTAATTTTCATGCCCTCCTGGACAGAGCAATTATTGCTTTTGTACAGCTTGCTTAACTGAGACTGCCCTCAATAAGTTAACAAATGATCTTTGTGAAGCAAAATCCAAAGGTCATTTTCCCTGCTTATCCTATTCAATCTTTGTGTTTCTTTCAGCACAGCTTACCACTCTTCTGATTCAAATGTTATACACTCTTTGAATCGGAAACATGGCTTTATCCTGATTGTCCATATAAAGTAACTCTCCCACTTCTCCTTTTTAATTTATTTTGCCACCGTGTCCTCGCCACCTGTTGGTGTACCTCAGGACTCTGTTCTGGGACCCCTCCTTTTCTCTCCCGACACACTATCACTTGGTGACCTCATCAACTCTTTTTTACTACAAGTATCACTTCTACCCAAATGGTACAGATATCCACACCTAACCTTGCACCAGCAATTCAGTCCCAAGTCTCTGAGAACCTTGTGGTTATATCCTCTGCCACCTCAAACTTAATATCTGTCAAACTGATCTATTCCTAAACCTTGCCCAATATTTCATATTTACATCACAGTAAACAGAACCACCATCCATCCTCTTACCAAATCACATTGCCTAGGTGGGAAATGTTGTCTCCTTACACTCCTTCACTCACATTTATGCCCTGACTAAAACGTGTCCATCGTCTGTAACATTGCTAAGATCCGTCCTTTTTCAGTCTAATGCTAAAACTCTTATGTGTGCCCTTATCTCTTGTCTGGATTATTGTAATTTAATACTTGCAAATCTCCCTGACTCACAATTTTCTCCTTGGCAATCTATCTGCAACGAAAATAATTTCCCTATCTCCTTCTCAAATCCCCTGCCTCACTCTGCATCGCATTCCTGTTCACCTACCAAGTTCTGCTTCTCACCGTCCAGACTTTCTGCTCCTCAGTACAATCAGCTTGGCAAAAAAAAAAAAAAATATTTGTAAAAAGTTTTACCAGGAAGTATTATACTGTACAGAATTGCCTCTTGTTTTCAAGTATGTCCTGGCTACAGATTTATGACAATACATAGTTGCATTCAATTTAAAGACATTTCATGGACAGTTAGAGATAATGTTTTTAGGAATTGTAACGAGCACTTCAACCAGCAGCAAATGGTTGACATGCTTTGGTTCCTGAATTTGGGGAGACTCATGTGGTCTCATGTGTAAGATAGTCCTGACTTGAAGTGAGTGCTTTTAACAGACCACCCAGCAAACATGCGGGGGGGGGGGGGGGAGGAGGAGAGGAGGAGGAGGAACTGAAGTTGACAATTCCATGCTTTTTCAGGTCTTGATTAAATTAACCCCGTCCACCTGGTTTAATGGACAAGAGCAGTGAAGGGGAGCATGGTGGTGAGACTTGTGTGGTCTCATCAAAATGAGTGCTGATGTGCTATGCCCCAGTTCATCTCCTGCACTCTGCTCATATTTGTCTGCTTTCCACCCCTTCCACCTTCTATCTCACAGTAAACCTATTTTACCTTGCTGCCCCTTACCTGTGAAACGCCTTCACACTCCAGATATGCCAAGCACCTTCTCTCTTCCACTTTTAAGTTAAACCTAAAAACACCCATTCAGAATGAAGCATTTCAATAGTCTGGACTCCATGTCCCACACCCAACCATCGTGGTCAGGCACTGCCATCAACTGTAGTTTCTCACCTACTTTCTATGTAAATCTCCTAATGTATCACTTAGATTGTAAATAAAGTATACAAATCGGCGCTCCTCTTAATAATAAAATATGTAAGTGCGTTCTTCTCAAGGATGTCTTCTTTCTACTCCCTTTGTATCTAAAGCTCTCTCCCGCCTTAAACCTTTCTCACTTTCTGCCCCACACCTCTGGAATGCCCTTCCCCTCAATACCCGACTAGCCCCCTCGCTATCCACCTTTAAGACTCGCCTTAAGACACATCTGCTTAAAGAAGCATATGAATAGCACTGGATAATCATGGACACATGATACATAAAGCTTGGTCCCCTGCAGGCGCACTTACTAGAATTCCCTCCTACTGTCTCTGTACGTTCTCCCTACCTACCAATTAGATTGTAAGCTCCTCAGAGCAGGACTCCTTCCTTAATGTTACTTTTACAGTATATCTGAAGCACTTATTCCCATGAGCTGTTATTTATATTATTTGTTATTTATATGATATGTATTACTACTCTGAAGCGCTATGTACATTTATGGCGCTATATAAATAAAGACATACAATACAATACAAGTGCAAATAATATTAGTTTTGATCATTGTAAACCAATATACAAAGTGAGGTTATATTAGTCAGGATCATAAAGTGCACTAATCTTAGTTGGGAATAAACGTTTAAATCAAATGAACTTGAATCATTTCAGTTTTATTTAAGTAATAAAATCACTGC
The DNA here is from genome assembly GCF_040206685.1 of Ascaphus truei. Taxonomy (NCBI): domain Eukaryota; kingdom Metazoa; phylum Chordata; class Amphibia; order Anura; family Ascaphidae; genus Ascaphus; species Ascaphus truei. The sequence goes on along the minus strand of NC_134489.1, from coordinate 55,550,419 downwards.
ATTTTGCAGAATTACTAAAAATGATAATAAATCATGCAAAATGAATAAAAAGTGCACTGTTGCTACTGCTCAAACCCTAATAGAACTGTTTCTTGAGTTCTTCCAACGTCCAACATAGGAGAGCCCAATATCACACTATTTTTTGTTTTTCTTTTTTGGTGTGATGTTGCCCTCCCCTACGTTGGAAAAAGTGTCACTCCGGTTGTATACTCTCGGGGGGCAGGGATTTACTTTTATATTGTCTGATTTTGTTTTATGCGCACTTACTGCGCAATATAAATAATAATATATTTTCATACATAAACATGCAGGAATTAAGTGTTTAATATAATACATTTTTGTGGAGGTCCTGCAGCAGTGCTGATGTCACCGCCCATAAAGCAGTTAGACTCTGTGTCGACTGTGGACATATCAACTTTTATCACCATGTCTTAGTCTCCAGCGTTAGATTAGAAGCTGTGTTGGGTAGAGCATTTTGCAGGCAGAATTCAGAGACTACTTGGGGCATATTGTCTGGAAGATCCCAGGGAGCTTGCTTCGTGCAGTCAATCTTTGCTCTTTCATTTCTAGAATATAGAATTCTCAGAAACTCCCTCACCCGACAGCGACTCTGTGAACTCCGTGGAAGGGCACTCTGAGCCATCCTGGTTCAAAGACATCAAGTTCGATGACAGCGACACAGAACAAATTGCTGATGAAGGAGAAGATAACCTGACTAGTAAGTACTTGATGCTTTTTTAGTAATATTTGTATTTTTTATTCTGTCAGAACCAGTGATGAGTGAAACATTCTCATGTTATCAAATATTCCCCATATTTGCAATTAAGGATAGGCAACATTTGTCAAACAATGTTGGATCCGATGATTTAATTTGCCTATAAAAGCCGTCTTGGCGCATTAAATCAACATTATGGCTGATTTTTAGCATCTGTGTCGGACACTTCAAAGGAGTTTCACTGATGGAAAAATCAGTACATTTCAATTACAATATAGTACTTATACTTTGGCCAAGAATCCTAAAATCTCATTGATCTTTGGTTGTTTGAAGTTGACGTCACTGTACTGGAGCACAAGATTTGGGGTATTTTTTACTTGTAAGTTTTACAATACAAAAAACTGACTTGTAGAAGAGGTTTACAGTTTGGGAACGGTCTTCAGAAAAGCATTGGAGTAATTAAAAGTGGTCATGATTCAAGAAAAAACTTGACGTTTTAATGATGAATTATCCTGTGTTCATAGGACCCAGGGGGTCCCTGTTGTTATCTCCCTGTCTGCTTTACAAGACTGCTTCTCTCTTACTATTTATGGCTTTGCTTTCGTACCTTTCCTCCAGTTATTTGCTGTCCTTTCACTCGTGTCTTACTTTGAAAGTCGTTGCGCCCCTCCTGTAGATGCTCTACATATTAAATATAGTTTCTCTCCTCCTCCCTGATGACCCTTTGTCTTCCCTTCGCCTCCCTTTTTGCTTCTTTCCTCATTTCCTCCCGTCCATTTGTCTGCACCACGCAAAGACTCCGCCAGTCCTAGCAAACGTACGTCGGTCAGCAGCTTCCAGTCGGCTATGGACAGCGACTCGGCCGCTTCCATCAGCCTCAATGTGGAGATGGACAACGTGAACTTCCACATCAAGAAGCACTCCAAGTACCCCCATGTGCCCCCCCACCCTGCTGACCATAAAGGTACACGGTAGCCGCTATTAAAAACCAGTCATTATTAGGCTACTCCATTGTGATGCTTTGTTAGTTTTGAGCTGGTGAGTTACTGTACTCCTTGCGTCACCCTTTTTATGTAGCAGTTGGAACCCAAGGAGTGCTGTGCAACCTAGACATTGTCAACTGGTGAGCTTGGGGAGTTGACTGTGTATGTTCCACCAATGTCAACTGAGTGTAATCATGGCAGGCCTTGTTAAATTATATTTGATCTGGATATGAGCCTGCTTACAGAAATAAGCAGGAAGACTTCTGCTTTTTATTGCTGTCTGAGAGCTTTTTAGAAATGTCATTCAATCATAGCCAGTGCAACTTGCAGGTCGTAAACTCCGCACAATCTCCACCTCCCAATCAATAAGTAAAGAATCTTTTTCTTACTAGTAAAAAAAAAAAAAAAAAAAGCATTAGAAATCAAACTTGCTGATGTAGTAGTGGTGATTATTGTTTTATATAGCACCTACATATTTTGCAGTGCGGTCTAATGGTGGGGAAAGAAATACCTAACTTGCATAAACAGAATGACATACCAAATAAGCACAAACCGATTCAAAAGGTGATGAGGGCCCAGCTTGTGAGCGCTTGGGCTACGGCCCCAGTGGTCACGGCTGCACGTGTGCCGGAGCATCTGGCGGTGCGTGCTCCAGTTTCAGCCGCAACCTGTGGTCTCCAGTGGAGAGCAGGAGATCCAAGGAGGGGGGGAGGTTATGGCGGGGGCGTGACTGGTTTGCCCTCGTTGGCTGAACCGCTGCCGTCACCTGGCCAATACTTGGCCAATGCGGTCGCACATCACGCCTTGGGCGTGCACGCACAGATGCCAACTGGGGCTGTGTTCTGGTGTGTGGCGCGCACACCGTAGCACGTGCAGCAGCGGCCACTGGGGACCTAGCCTAACCATGTGGAGGGAGTAAAGGGCAAAGTTGACACACACACTGTAAAGTTATGGTGGCTGTCAGATGGCATTGAATTTATTTCCATCTATATCGTGCACAAAGGTTACTGCAGCACATCCATAACAATCTTGCTTGGGTGCATAGGAAACAAAAAAATAAAGCATCCACAGAGCTTGCCAAAGAAATACAAAAGATTTAAGGAAAAACAAATTGTTTCAGTTAGAATCAGAACCTTCATGACTCGGACCGTTCTGATTGAACCAAAACGTGTGTATGTGTCCATGCACCCTGGGGCACACTCCTTCCCTCAAAAAGTGGCCACAGTACCTTTTTGTTTCAACATTGCCCCTTACGTGTGTGTGTGTGTGTGTGTGTGTGTGTGTGTGTGTGTGTGTGTGTGTGTGTGTGTGTGTGTGTGTGTGTGTGTGTGTGTGTGTGTGTGTGTGTGTGTGTGTGTGTGTGTGTGTGTGTGTGTGTGTGTGTGTGTGTGTGTGTGTACACTATGAGAGAGACAGATCCCATATGATGCACTCATCTCCACTAGTGATAAAAGAACTATTTGATTAATTATGTAGAAAACAAAAATTCGATTACAACCTAAATAATAGCGTCTGCCATGCTAAACTATCAGATTAATCAAGACTGGTGTGTCTAGAAAAATCAAACTTGTTAAATCCAATATGTTAGTATCATATAGTAGATTTAACTAAGAATAATCTATACCGTGTGTGTACTCCACATTGGGCAATTAAGAAAGATTGATTGCCTATCTACACCCATTGTGATCCCCTCTAAAAGAATTAGATATGTGCTTACAGTGAACAGATGTTCCCAGTTAAATCTACTATTTACTGTACTAACATATTGAATTTACAAGTTTGATTTTTGTAGACACACCAGTCTTGATTGATCTGATTTCTTAGCATGGCAGACGCTATTGTTTAGGTTTTAATCAAATTTTTGTTTTCAACATTAATACAATTGTTATTTTATCACTAGTGGAGGTGAGTGCATCATTTGGGATCTTTCTCCTAATGTCCATAGTCTCTATCCCAGATAGCACCACTCCAGAAAGTTCAATTTGTTAGCTGAGCAGGACCAATTTCCCCTCCCCCCCTTTCCCTATTGAATTACTTGTGTGTGTATTCTGCCTTGTTTGTCAATCTAACATTTATTTTGTTTTGGTACCACTACTAAAATATATATATATTTGATATAAGGCACAAAAAACGACGTTTCGGTCCCCCAGTGGGACCGAAACATCGTTTTTTTGTGTTTTATATCAAATATAAAAAATGTATGATTTACTTACCTGCGTGCTGTCCCTTGATGTCGTGTTGCAACCGGTATCGTCTGGTCTGTTATTGCTTTATGGGATAAGCGCCAAAACTTATTTACTTGCAAGTGGTGTGCCGGCTGTGCATTTATGGTGCTGAAGTATATTTATTTCATATATGCTATATTTTACATAGGATTTTGCAGACATAAGGAGTCCCTGTATCTTAGAACACATCTAATTTTGGTGCCTGAAGCACAGAGCGATCAGTTAAGCCCAAACTTACTAGCCCAAAGGAGAGCTGACACAGGGATTTCAACTTGGTTCACCCACTTCAAAGGCAGTGTTGGCACTACTAAGCTGCTTCTTCAGCCCTGTACTGTATATGTTCCGTCATGCAATTGATGGTGCTATATAACTCACTCCCTCTGTCTATGCTCTTGAAGGCACTTTAATTCTGGCACTGTTTCTTCCCCCCTCCTCCCCCCCCCCAAGCACTCCGGGCTGCCAAAAGCTTTTCTGAGGCTCAGGACTAGTTTCCACCGTGTCAGTCCTTCCCCCCCTCCCCTCCCCATGTCAATAGCCGTGCGAACACCCACCTCATTCACACCTCTCGTATCCCACTCTATACCCCCCTCTCCCTAAGTATTTCTCTCGCCCCGTCGCACTTTTCCCCCCCTCTCTCATTCACTATCCCACCACACTCATTCTTCCTCCCCCTCTGTCTCTTCCTTTCGCTCCCCCACCTCCCTTTCCTTCCTCTCATGCTCTCCCACTCTCTCACTCCCTCTGCTATTACTCAATATCATGCCCCCTCAAACCCGCCCCCCCCAACTCACACTCCTTTCTCCCCTTGGCCAGACACAATTATCACACACACTTCTCCCCCGCCCCCTCCACCTCCCTTACAATACCCACGCTACATGCGCGCGTACACACACACACACACACACACACACACACTACCTCCCACGCTACACACAGACAGACTTACCTTGGGAGTGATCTTGGGCCTCTGGTGCCATTTCAGTCCGGACACATAATTTTGGTCCAGCTTTCGGCGGGAGAGGTAGGTCCAGCAGGAGTGTGAGAGGCCTGCAGCAGTAGCTGGAGAGAGATGGAGCCCGGCAGCTGGACGCAGAAGTTGGGTCCGACCTCTAGCCAGACCCAACTTCCAGCGCCGGCCAGGCCCCTTTGCAGCCACCGTGCCTGGGATAGTTGTCCCGGCTCTTTTAACCCCCCCCCCCCCCATCAGCAATTTGTTTTTAACATGGTAGGGAATGTGAGGTTCCCACTGAACCCAACAACACTTTTTTCAGCTCTGGGGACAACACTATTCCTGAGATATGCACCGGTGAAGTTACCATGGATTTCCATTTAAACCTCCTTTAAAAAAAAAAACACAAGTAATTCAGTAGGTTCACCCGTAAGTATCTTGAGAAATTGGGTTCCCCGGAGCTGAAAATAGTGCCGTTCAGCTCTGGAGAACCCCCTAATTCTAATCCTGTAAATGAAAAATTGCGGTTAGTTATAGTTGGGTTGCATTGTTATTTTAACTACTATTCAACACCTTTTTATTTATAAAAAAAAAAAAGTGTCTCTGCTGTGTGTTGCAGAAAGTAATTTCCTCACAATTAACCTATTTCTATTGCAGTGTAATAATGCGTTGTCCATCACCTCAAACAGGGAAACAATTTGAAGTCTAATTGCACTAGTCGAAAATATCCCATTGCCAGACTTAAATGTTACTTTAAATACGAATGAAAAGCAATATATCATTTTATGACCAAGGTGGAGTAGTAACTGTGCTGGGCAGAAAAGCAGGGAGGTTTGGTTCTTAGCACATTTACTTTGGTCCAACCCCTCCTCCCCATTGAAGAAAAAACAAATGCATCTCCTATATCGCTATATCTCTCATCAAAACTTTTTATGTCTGTTTATACTGACTTCCAGCATAGCCAGCAACCAACCTTGCACTAATAAGACCCAAAGGGACGAAACGGCGGTCTGTGGGTAGATTTACTGACTATGCACTTCTGTAACCCAGGCTGTGGGTCCATGGTAATATTGATGAGAAGTAAAAAGTGACACACACAGTTCTCATTTGCATGTCATTGCCCAAATCCCTGGCTGCCGTCGAAGCACTGTATGCCAAGTGAGGCTACGGCCCTGTCTGCGCTGCACGCACGCCTGATCCCGGTCTGCAGAGAGCTGCAGAGGGAAAGATGGTGGGGAGCGAGGGGGGAAGGGCGCGACAGAGATAGGGGGGGGGGGGCGCGACAGAGGTAGGGGGGGGCGCGACAGAGGTAGGGGGGGCGCGACAGAGGTGGGGGGGGGCGCGACAGAGGTGGATGGGGGGGAGGGGCGCGACAGAGGTGGGTAGAGGGGGGGCGCAGCCATGATGTCACCCGGCAGGTTCGCCTCATTGCCTGGACCGCCGGGGGCGTGGCCACCGCGCTCAGCGCCAGTATTGAGCTCGATTTTCCTGTCTTCAGGAAAAACTGGCTGCGCAGCACGGTGACCGCATTTCACAGTCCCGACTATACTGGCTGTCAACTTTTTAATGCGCAAGAGTCCCTCTTAATTACCTTCACTCTGAGACAATAAGGAAGGCCCTGCTGCTGCCACAGTGTCAGTATCGGTGAACGGTGCTTTTGGGTAATGATAGGTAGGAATTGGGTAGAAGAAGAACCCAAGTTACTTGGGTTCTTCTTCTACCCAATTCTTACCTTCACTCTGAACATAAACGCTTCATTTTCCTCATTCGGTGAGGAATCATCGCCATTTCCCTAACACATTACTTTTCGTGTCATGGCCTGTGCGTGTCTGAATTGATTAAGAGCAATGAACCGGCTGTACCGTATGGGGATAGAAAAAGCACAAACGAAACTTCTCTGGTTGAGACTGCATCTCAGAGAGCTGTGATGGCTGCAGGAGCCATATCCCACCGATCAAAACACAGCATTTATGGGCTTCATTGTTAGCACTAGGCTTGCGACTGCATTATTTAACATTTTTATGTAAGCTGAACTATTAAAGGTGTCTGCACCATAGATGTGGTGGTGGTGTTGGCGTTTTATTATCCCCATTCAGTAATGCAATTAAAGATGCAGTCCAATATGCTGATTTTTTTATTCCTGTTTTGTACATCCATACAATCCGTAATTGGTAAAGTTGCCAATTCGATCTGTTCTCCTGTGATTTGGTCAGCGAAGATTCGGCTCGGGGGTTCATTAAATGGCCGTCAGTGCAGCAGAAGAGGACCAAAGATGCAAAGTTCTGTGGGGAAGATCATGTGACCAGGCAGCCACTAGATACAATTGGTGCACTACCAGAGAGAGCAAGGCTCAAAAAGGGGTGTGTCAGAGCCTGTTTCGGAAGGGGATGTGACCTTGTAAATGGTTGCTATAGAAACAAAAAGTTTAAAAAAAAGAAAAATAATGCTACAAGTATTTTCTCACAGTGCAGAACTGATTTATTAATAATAAAAAAAAAAAAACACACGTTGGATATTGCTTGGTCTGCAGCTTTAATACAAGAGTTTGGAAAATACTCTTAAAGAAAAGGCACCCACCATCTATGGGCTTGCGAATTAACTGTTTAAACACCGGTATAGGAGAACTTTATGATCAGATTACTGATCTGTATACGTCTCTTCTCATACCTGAGATTGGGCTTTGCTTTTTTTTTTTTTTGATAAATTAAAAGGCTGTTTATTTATTTTTTTACATTTGCAATCCCACAATGCCAAGCAAAGACCAACCTTTTATTATGAATTTCCTTCTCTAATTGGCTTCCTTAAACGAATTCATTTTAGCAGCTTTTGTTTCTCTGGAAATTAATTGCTAGTTGTATTTCTTAGAGGCCTTCGAATGGGAGGGAGGAGTGTTTTTCAATCTATTGTCTTTTTTTTTTAACTTTTATTCCACCCTGTCCCTATCTGAGAGCAAATGAAGTTAAGGGGAAGGAGATACGGGGCAGGAAAGGTCTGTGCAGACTCTTGTTGAATACACAGTAGACAAAAAGCAGCAGCCAGAGGAAATCTAACCTCTCCCAAGTCTTAGTGGATCATGTATACCAGGCCTGCACAACTTGTCAAGTGAGAAGGGCCGAACTGCTCCAAGTAATACAGATTCGGGCCGCACGGTGTAAATCATCATCATCATCTCTCCCCCAGCACCTCTCATCATCACCCTCATATCTCCAGCACCCCTCAATCTCTCCCAGCACCCCTCAATCTCTCCCAGCACCCCTCATCATCCTCATATCTGCCCCAGCAACCATCATCCTGATATATATCTCCCCAGCACCCCTCATCCTCATATCCCCCCCAGCACCCCTCATCATCTTCATCCTCATATCTCCCCCAGCACTCCTCATCATCTTCATATCTCCCCCTGCACCCCTCATCATCAACGTTTGACTCCCCATCTCTCACACCCCCATCTCTCCCCCTCACTCATACACAATACTCACCCTCCACATCACACACACTACTCACCCTCAGCATCACACACAATACCCCCCTGCAGCCCCCCCCCTGGCACATCACCCCCTCCCTACCTCACATCCCCCTGCACCTCGCATATCCCCCTGCACCTCCTCACCTCACATTACCCCCCTGCACCTCCCCTCACCCCCCTGCACCTCAGATCACGGCGGAGAGCAGGCAGGACTGCGCACGCTCGCAAGCAGCGGGCACCGGAAGTGCCGCACTGCTAGAGCGTGCAGTCTTGAGAGCGGGCTCGGGGAGAGTTGGCTCGGGGGGGGGGGGGGGAAGAGAGAGAGCGGGCTCGGCTTGCGGCGGGTGGCTGAGAGGGAGAGCGGACTCGAGGGAGGAGGAGGGGGAAAGCCGCCGCCACCGCGGGCCGCACAGTGAGTGTGCCGGCGGGCCGCGTGTTGTGCAGGCCTGATGTATACCAACAAACGTCATTTTTTTATTTTTTTTTAAACATTCCTGCAAGTGTCAGATTGTAATATGACACCAATCACCCAGATGTAACACCTTAAACGTTAAGGTTTTTGTCCTGTGAAGGATTGCCCCTTTTTAAGCTGTTGTGAGTTATGCAGCTGAGACGTCAGGCAGGAAATGTATAGTAACCACATTCTACTCTTTGGTCTCTTCCTTCTCAGAGTTTCTCCTTTCTGAAGATGGAGGGCAGCAGATGATTTCTATAAGCGACGCTTTTATCAAAGGTAATGCCTGAGTCATTTTCTCCACTCACCTGGCAGGCCAGTGATTAGTGACAGAAATGGCACGTTTTCTAATAGAAATGGTTAGTTTGGTTAATGTTACTACTTTTGACCATGACTTTCTTTTTCTGTATACGTTTCCTGTATGCATTTTGCCAGTTCCTCTCCATTTAAGGCCCCTTGTGTGAGGGCAGCAGTAACTTTAGACCAGCGTTGAAGTATTTTTCAAGCACTGCTTTAAAAGCAACATCTAAAGATGCAATCCTGCACAGCCAGGCAAAGAAAACAACAATTTGAATACAATCCAACAGCTGCCTTAAACTATTCTAGCCACGTTAAAAGTAATAATTTTGGCTTCTTTTGTTTATCTGAAATTAATTACATATAGCTTTGTCAATCAAGTGTTTTATTTACTCGTCTCATTGTCTCTGCTAAGGATAGGATGAGAGTAGAGAATGAATGTTTCCTCTGTGAATTCTTGTTCACCACTCTGACATCACACACCGGCTGCAGCCAGAGGAAATCAAACCCCTCCCAATTTTCTGCTCGCATAACTTAACATTTTAAAATACTTATAGATAGAGAAATGTATGCTTTCTGTGCCCAAATTGTATGTTACATCTTAAACATGTCCCTAGCATTAATTAATCTCGGCAGATGGGAGAGACTCTTAAATTCTCATTTGCTTGTCAAATTGTTGTAAATATCTCTAGCATTTAGGAAACTGCTGGGTACATGCTCCCTCACTATGCAATTAAATGGAGGGGTTACACAGTTACTGTGTGATAAGGATTAGAAAAACCAAAACAAATCTTAAGCTTATTTTTAATTAAATTGAGGAACGTGTCTGTGTCTTCTGAAACGCCCGAGTAACTCTGCGGCAGCCGTGCAGAAGATGTGGGTTACATGCAAAATACACTTTCTTTTCCAGAATCTCTATTCAATCGACGAGTAGAGGAGAAAACCAAAGATCTGCTCTTCACTCCTTTGGGTTGGCACCATAACAATCTGGATCAGCTGAGAGAAGAGAATGGAGAGAAGCAGGCAATGGAGAGGCTTCTGTAAGCACTATCACCATAGATAAAACGGCAGCATATATTTTGTGTGTATACTGTAGATAGTAAACACACACACACGTTTATATAGCCTAGTAATATATGAATTATATTATCGTTTATTTGTAAAGCGCAAACATATTTCACAGCGCGGTACAATGGGGGAATAGTTATGTATATTACATAAACTGTGCGTGTCACTCCTCACATGAATGTAACAAATAGATACAGAGAGATAATGAGGGCCCTGCTCGTGAGAGCTTAGAATCTAGAGGGAATGAGGGACAATGTTGAAACAAGAATGTAAAGTGGCTGCTCAGGGGGCGTGTATCTCGGGTTGGGGTTACGGTCCTGCCTGACAGCTGATTCTATTAAGGTTTTGGGGGGTTGTTGCATAGGGTGGAAATTTGTCCAGCCGCATTTTTTTTTTTTAGGAATTGTAGTTGGGATAGGTGGACTAGGGGAGTGCCAACTATGACGGTTGTAGTAGTGAAGGCAGGATGAAATGTATGTCTTTGTTTATATAGCACCATTAATGCACATTGCGCTTCACAGTAGTAATACATGTGACAATCATATAAATAACAAAAAATACAAATAACAGACCATGAGAATGTGCTTCAGACATAAAAGTAACATTTTGGAAGAGGAGTCCCTGCTCCGAAGAGCTTACAATCTAATTGGTAGAAGGAAAAAATGCTGAAAAGAGCTCTACTACCATAAAATAAATAAATGAACTAACCTGTCAAACCTAAAAATATGAATAGATATCATTGGTGGTGCACCCGGAAGCAAAAGAAAGTATGTACCAAAACAAAAGAAATTACAGAATCCAGAAGACCCGTACTGTAGAAACTCCAAATAGGGGCACTCAAAAATAGGTATAGCACTTGACTGATTTTAAATATTTATTGTGAGGTCAAAAGATCAAAAAGTGGACAAACAATAAAACCAATTAAAAAAACAGTGTCTACATCAGATCAGTACAAAATAAAGGCAAATGTATGCAGCAAGGAAAAGGAGGGCAGAATGTGTATCAACCAGCATGAGACATTAGATGTAAATATGGGATACTATAGTTATTGTTAATGCATGATAATCCCAGTAATCCATAGACACAAGGAGGGGTTAATGATAAACCTCTCCTGAGTGAAGGGATAACTGTCCAGCTGGTGGCAGAATACTTGTATCTATAAGCAAACCAAGGTGGAACATACAATTAATTGATCACCAAAAGGGAAATAGAGTAATTCAATGGTACAAATGTTAGTAAAATAGTATTACAACCCTAAGAAATAAGAAAAAGAAATGTTTGTTTCGGCGCTTACTTAGTGCATTAAGTCCGTGTGTGTATATAAAGTTTACATAAACAATGAAATAAGTGACTTGAATAAATATGTGCAAAATATGTAGTATAAAGTGAACTGTGATCAATTAGTGAAAAATAAATTCTTAGTGACGTATCAATTTATAAAAAAATCCTCTACACCACCCAGTGTACAGTGCTAATTGAAAAGCGGCTCAAAAAACCCTTAAAAAGACTGTTCTCTAGTCTGTTGGATCCAAATGTTCTTCAAGAGGTCAGGGGAGCGCCAGTGTTCACATCGGAATCCTAGAAGAAACAATAAAAACAACATGGTGTGGTACAATTTCAACCAGAATGGTATTAAGTGCTGAACAATTACACTCACACTTTTCTCCTTTTCAATAAGGCAGTACAGATACGCTTTCCTCTCTCTGAATGGAGCAATAGGTCAGGAACTCAGCATATGAAACCCCTTGTAAGTGAATTCTTCCCATCCGTTGTTTGTAAACCAAAGAGAATAAAGAAATATTAATTGCGCAGTATATCTTAATAATGTATTAAAAGATTGGACATTAAGACACAGATGTACACTCACATTCTGTACATTACATCAATTCGTGGTACAAAATCCCGACTCCTCTCTGTTTGCATTTGACCGGTGCACACGCTATGGAGCTTACTTCCGCGTCTCTGCTCTCATCTACGTCACCTCCGGTTGGGTGAAGTTGAGGGCGGAAGGGCTGTGTGGAGGAATCCCCGGCTGCCAGGACTTCGCGTCACGAAGGCACTCTGACTCAACGTGTTTCGTCGGTATGACTTCTTCAGGATTCCTGAAGAAGTCATACCGACGAAACACGTTGAGTCAGAGTGCCTTTGTGACGCGAAGTCCTGGCAGCCGGGGATTCCTCCACACAGCCCTTCCGCCCTCAACTTTACCCAACCGGAGGTGACGTAGATGAGAGCAGAGACGAGGAAGTAAGCTCCATAGCGTGTGCACCGGTCAAATGCAAACAGAGAGGAGTCGGGATTTTGTACCACGAATTGATGTAATGTACAGAATGTGAGTGTACATCTGTGTCTTAATGTCCAATCTTTTAATACATTATTAAGATATACTGCGCAATTAATATTTCTTTATTCTCTTTGGTTTACAAACAACGGATGGGAAGAATTCACTTACAAGGGGTTTCATATGCTGAGTTCCTGACCTATTGCTCCATTCAGAGAGAGGAAAGCGTATCTGTACTGCCTTATTGAAAAGGAGAAAAGTGTGAGTGTAATTGTTCAGCACTTAATACCATTCTGGTTGAAATTGTACCACACCATGTTGTTTTTATTGTTTCTTCTAGGATTCCGATGTGAACACTGGCGCTCCCCTGACCTCTTGAAGAACATTTGAACCCTAAGAAATAAACCTTTTTTATATCCATATTACATTTAAACCTCTCCACCTATAACTGATTTAATTGTAATAGGTACACTTGCACACACTAATAGTAAAGAAGTTATTTCAGCACAAGTGAGTCCATCATGGGCAAAAAATAGGCATCTGCCAAAAAGCATACACTTGATCCACTAGACACCACCAACACAGTTCATGTGATGTACTTGCATTTCAATAAGCAAATACTCCCACAAACCCCATTAGCTGCAGCGAATGGTCTGCGGTCTGTTTTTTTGCTGCTGTTAGCTGTAGCTGTGGTTGGAGATACCTCGGTGTGTACTCTGCAGCCTGTGGTCCGCAATCAATGCTTTGGAGTCGGCGGTAACGGGGTTTTTTAGGCAGTGAATCCGCTCCTGGTTGGTGAATGAGCGGGGCTGTCATCTACGGTCCGCTTGCAATGCATGGATCTAACTTCCCAGCCCGGTCAGCGTTGTTGGCACTGGCAACCGCACTCCACGAGCAGCAGAGCATGAAAAGTATGGAGATTAAAGCCCACCAAGGCAAACACCAGATCCTAGATTGCTTGCCACTGATCAATGATGTAGAGACAAGCGCCCAGGTTTGGGAGGAAGTGTAGAAGCTCTGTTTTTGCCATGTTAAGTTTAAGTCGGCTGAGGGCCATCCAGGATGTTATCGCAGAGAGACATTCTGAAACTTTGGTGTGTACAGCAGGTGTAAGGTCAGTGGTTGAAAAGTAAAGGTTGGTCGTCAGCATAGAGGTGATATTTAAACCCAAGAGATGTGATTAGGTCACCTAGAGAAAGTGTGTACAGAGAAAAGACGAGAAGTCTGTGTGGTACCCCCACAGAGAGATCGATGGAGGAGGTGTTGGCAGAAGAGACACTGAAAGTACGATGGGAGAGGTAAGAGGAGATCCAGGATAGAGCTTTGTTACGAATACCAAGAGTATGGAGAATGCGAAGGAGAAGAGGGTGGTCCATGGTGTCATGCTGCAGAGAGGTCAAGTAATATGAGCAGAGTGTAATGACCTCTGTCTTTGGCAGCATGTAGTAAGTGAATTACGATTTTAGTTGCATGAGTGAGAAAAGAGCGTAACTTGATATTTATTGCACATATTTGTTTTCTTCACTTCCCTTGCACTGATATTTATCCACCTTTTAGATGTATGTTTATACATATGAATGTAAGCCTTTACCTGGACTCATTTTATTTATAAATGTATACATACATGTAACCCCTCCATTAACTACCTTAGACTAACCTGTTGCTGCTGAGGCAGGGGCCTGAATTCTACTCCCTGTTAGTGCTGCGTGTATTTACCATCTGAACATGTGATTATATGTCAGACAAACCGAGCACAACACCAGGGTAGTTATAACAATGTAATAAACAATAGAACAGGTATAAACACAACCCGTAAACCATCATGCGACCCTTGCTGTTGAGGATAACTGTCGGTAATACGTGCGCGCTGGCTGTTTAGTCTCTTAACACCTCCATTTCTCCTGCAGCTTGATTCTCCTCCCGTGATCAACGGGGTCAAAGGTAAACACTAAAATGAAAAGAAAAGCGCACAGAGAAACAATTTCAATATAAGAAAACTGTACTTTTATGTAAAAAATATCAAATCACAAAACTTGAAATAAAAAGGTTCTCCCAAACAGGTCATAGATGTTAACTTCAACAAGTTGATAAACCCACACACAAAAGTGGGGAACCCACACACAAAAGGGGGGGGGGGAGAAAACCATAGTCCTCAAAGCGGGGGGTGGAGGGGGGAATAAAAGTCCTGTTGAGTAGTCGGAGCAGCCGCAGCTACAAACGCAGGTAACAGATCACGGCGTCCTCATGGGAGAGTGCAGGATGCCGGTATACGTTGTCACGGTCCCAGTCATCATGCACTACTGAACGTACACTCTGCCTCTACGCGTTTTGCTTTGATTATAACGCTTCATCAGGGGGTGAGAGAGTACTCCTGGAGGAGGTATATTTGTACCACTCCACTAATTAAAACCAGGTGGGCATTCTTCCAATAATTAACCACTATTCTATCCTAATAAAAGTTTTATTTATGTTTAAAAATATTTTTTTATGTTCTAATACCAATTGAATATTGCGATTGGATTTTATTTTTTGGTTTAACTTTAGTACCATTTCCTACCTGATATAGGATAGAATAGTGGTTCATTATTGGAATAATGCCCACCTGGGAAAGAGTAATACTGAGGTGCAAACGGTATATTAATAGACATAGAGCATACAAATATTTTCCTAGTTAGGGAGACACACAGGATTGCCGTATATATGCACCCATTCAGCTTGTGTATATAATATAGGATGTAGAGAATTAATTAAATATCTGAGTATATTTGCATGTACACTTTCATAGAACTATGTACTTGGTATTTGTTTGAACTGCTTAGATGTTATCTGAGATTTAAGCAAGATGCTACTGGAGACTTGCGTAAGGTGGTCTTTAAAAGACCTGTACTGTATTTCATTTTGCAGTGGCACCTGACAACCTTGTGTCTTTACGGTGTTGAAGTGTGGTTCAGGGGCATTTAACCCCCTGTATATGATAAAATATTGTATCAAAGATCTTATTTGCTAGAAACATACTGCATACCCTTGAATATAGTGGGTGTCTCTTTCTCTGTGTGTATACTATACACACTGTCATGCTCTATTTGTCTACACAGTGTTTATCCATGGAGAGAGCAAAGGATATACTAGTGAACAGACATTTACCACACATTCACACACTATATCCAGTAGATGGCAGCATTCCCATATGTGAATATTCATTGACCCTACACCCACCACAGAGGATTTTATACACACGTTGTATATACTTCACAGAAATCACATAATTGTTAAATAACATGTTATTGTGTTTTTTTATAAGTACACTGGGAGTTGTGCTACTATTTGGTAGCCTGAGTAATATGCTCAGAGATTGTATTCTCTACATCCTATATTATATACACAAGCTGAATGAGTGCACATATACGGGAATCTTGTGTGTCTCCCTAACTAGGGAAACATTTATGTGCTCTTTTCTCCTGACAACCCTGTGTCATAGGGATTCCTGCTATATGTGCTAGCATGTAACGTTGGAGCTTGTGGTGATTTAGTGTGGTACCGTGGCAGGCGTGTGTTTTGCAAAGGCTTCAGTACCCCTTTTACTTGTCTTGGTGATGCAGATCCTCTTTGTAGTTGGTCACTATTTCCTAAGGCTGCGCTTATAGTGACGGCGACAGCGATGCGAACGTTGAGTCAAAACAAATGCATTGCCGCCGGCGCGTGCATTTATAGTAAGCACGGAGCGACGGCTTGGTCGCGATCGCTGGGAGTCATTTCAATTTGATTTTTCCAGTGGCTGCAGCCTGACGTCGCTATAAGCGCAGCCTTAGGCTGAGATTATACCCAAGTGGTGCAAGGCGGCAGCGCTATTCTGTGACATCACCCAGTGCTGCCGCCGAGCAGCATCTTGATTATACTAGGCAAAGAGAGCAGAGGAGGCGTGGCCGTGAGCGGTTCGTTCACGTGACAAGGCCGTCGCAAGAAAAAAAACAAAATCCTCTCTCTCTTCCCCAGCTGTTCACTTTGCAACACGGTTGCAGAGCGACCATCACCAGTGGTATGAGCAGTTCCATCGGATTTTAGTTTTGGCGGCACCACTACACACGACGCCGCGCACATTTTTGGGTATAATCATGGCCTTAGGCTGGAGGCTGGTGGTCCACTGATACTTGGCTCAAAGAGCCTGTCTGCCGACTTGCCAGCCTACTGTGGCTGCTACGGTCTGCTGCTGCTGCCTGACACTCATAACAGAAACTATTCTCTGCAGAGTCCCTCTTCTCCATCTCTCTATGTGAGGCTCATGCAGATCCCTTTGTACAGGAGGGATCTGCACACAACCTCTCTATTGGCTCTCAGCAGAACACCTCAGTCACAAGATGGCCGCCGTTTTCCTCAGCCTCCTCACTCCAACTGTCACTCACTGGCTGAGACCAGTCACATGGTCCTGTGCAGTGTAATTCTCAAAGGGGCCATGTCCTGTGCTGCTTGCAGACACTGGGTTACATACAGTACATAATGTAATATATTTTTTCTTAAGTGTATGTAGTACTATATATAGAATTTTGCAGGCACAGAGCTTACCATCTAAATTTGGATCCGACATTTGGTTTACCCCCTTCAAAGGCATTTCATTACCACTGAACTACTCATTCAGCCCATGCAGTAAGCATGACATCATGACTTGCACGTACAGAACATAGGTCTTTAAATTCCCCCAGCTACTCTAATCAAAAATTGGAGAAAGTCATTGGCAACCTTCGGTCTAAACAGTCTACTGACAGCCAGCTAAGTAAACCTATGTGACTCTGTCAAATAAGCATACTAAAAACCCTATATACTGTAGCTGGCATTGAATAAACCGTTAAACCCTCCCTCGTTCCCACTGACCTTTGGTAAACTACTTATGGCTTTGCTCATCTATCACTTAAAAATATATATACAGTATGTATATGTATAATATGTATATATGTGTGTGTGTGTGTGTGTGTGTGTATTTGTCTGAGGTCTGTAGGGATTGAGGAATATCCATTTATACAATGGTCTAATTTCTAGATGTTCTATATACATAAGAGGTAATCGTTTTCATGTGATACAACCGTAGATGTTCACAACTAGAGATTCAATTAGACTTTTGTGGTAATGGTCCAAATTTAATTTTATTAGAATAAGTTGTTGAAGTCTGTAAGGTCACTGACTGTAAGAACTGGTGGGACTTCTTTGATGGTTAGAGATTTGATTAGCCAATATATTGCCTTCTCTTGGACCTACATGAACGTTGTTCACATATTTGCTGTATGGCACTTCAAAGGTCCCTTCTTTTAAAAGGAAGCAGCTCTCATTGGCCATCACAGGGCTTCTGAAATGTGTTTTGTAATCCACAGTTCTGCCAACCACAGCCACATGATGGCTCTGCTCCAGCAGCTCCTGTACAACGAATCTTTGTCTCTCTCTTGGAGAGATGTCATTGTGCCAGTGGTGTGTCAGGTGGTCCAGACTGTCCGACCAAATGTAAAAAATGACGATGACATGGACATCCGCCAGTTTGTTCACATCAAGAAAGTAAGTGTTTATTATATGGTGTGGAAGGTAGGTATACAGTGCATTCTCTTATTTACCTACACTGGGATTCTAAATCCAGCTTACTCTGCAATATTTTGGAGCTGTTAAACATGTATTCTAATGTGATGTATGCAGTCCCCTTGGCTTTTCATAAAAAAACACAGTCATATCTAAGTAGGCTCAAGTATCTGCATCTACCAAGTTGTTTACATTTTTTTATTATTATTATTATTTTATTTTTTAGGGTGCAAAGAGCTTTTATATACCCACTGCATATCTTGATGCATAATCCTTACATTTTGTGATTCAGGAACAGAAGAGATTGAAATGTACTACCTTCTGTGATCAGTTTCCAGTTGAAGATACTCCTTGTTGATTGGCATGTTACCTAGAATCCATGTCTGCAGTTTAACACCTTTTTAATGCAATACATTGCAAGTGTCTTTGACAGCCAAAGGGTTAAAAGCTGTATGAGATGATGCAGGGTAAAAACAGATTTGGGGAACCTGTGGAGAACTTGTAAATTCTCTCCTTAGTCCCTACAAACAATCGTCAATATTCTCAAGAAAATAATCCTTCACTCTATTGGCCTCTCAAGCTATGTCCATGTCTTGGCCCGTGCTTATAGTGCTGGCGACGCGAATTCGCCCAAAAACAAAAGCATTTCCGCCGCCGCCGCATGCGCTTATAGTGCACGCGATGGCGACAAGCGATGGCGACAAGCGAAAACCTGCCGCCGGCAAAATTTGATTTTTCAAGGGCCGTCGTGTCACGTGACGGCCCTTGAACAAATCAAATTGCGGGAATCCCGCGATGCGGCCGACCGGCGAAAGTTATGTTTCGACGGTGGCGACGGGTGACGTCACTCATCGTGTCGGCGGCACTATAGGCAAAGCCTTAAAACGTATTTAGGACTTCCCAGTCTAATGCGGTCTACTCTCTTGTACTAGATACCAGGTGGTAAGAAATTTGACTCTATGGTAGTAAACGGCTTTGTCTGCACCAAGAATATTGCACACAAAAAGGTAAATCATTTCATTTCCTTTGCAATGCACAGTTAAAATTATACAGTGCTAATGA
This sequence comes from Ascaphus truei, assembly GCF_040206685.1. NCBI lineage: Eukaryota > Metazoa > Chordata > Amphibia > Anura > Ascaphidae > Ascaphus > Ascaphus truei. Next base: position 55,531,363 of record NC_134489.1, on the reverse strand, counting down.
CTCATGTTTCAGCTCTCTCTTCCTCATAGATGAATGCCAGTATTAAAAACCCCAAGATTCTGCTGCTGAAGTGTTCCATTGAATACTTGTACCGGGAGGAGACCAAGTTTACATGCATAGATCCCATAGTCCTGCAGGTCAGTTGCAGATGATGCATTTCTTGTATTGACAGCCAGAGGGAGATCTCTTATCAGGCATACAATACTTTTCCAATGGCTTCTTCAATACATTCTACACCCTTCATAGGAGACAGTCACCTTGGATTTGTGATGACCTCTGTCACTGGAAGAATCCTCACGAATGAGGCACAGATGTTTCCTACTCCTCCAAATGCACAAGGCTCTGCCTCTATGATGCTTCCAGTGTCATATATGGCTCATGTAAAGCAAATAAGAATAACTCCAATCTATTTCAAATTGTATTTTGTGTAGAAACTGTACTGTCCATACACATCTACATACATACTGTTGAGTAAATATAATTTTGCAAGTGTACTCCAGACTGTAATGGGAATTTAGCTAATCTGGCATCAGAGTGAATCGCTCTCCGGTCATAGCTCACTGCAAAACGGACATTTCCAAAACGGATCATTGAGTAGTGAAATGGCTAATAGTGTTTTTTCATTTGCTGGTCAGGAAAGAGAGTTTCTGAAGAACTACGTTCAGAGGATAGTGGATGTACGGCCCACCTTGGTTCTGGTGGAGAAGACAGTGTCCAGGATAGCTCAGGATATGCTGCTAGAACATGGCATCACTTTGGTTATCAATGTTAAACCAGTAAGTACAGATTTCACATGGGGCATTTACCATATTCCATTTTGTATATGGCCATTTATCGCTAAATCTGTGTACTCTATTGTTCAATAAACACCGTTGAATGTGAACATCCTTCATATCTGGTGCTGGTCGGAGCAGAGGAACACGAGACCGGAGCAGGAGCGTTGCTATTGGACAGCTGGGACGGCGCTGCACCCGAAGTCTGAAGACGTTCGGGTTGGACCGCTGGTGCACGCTCCTGCCCGGCTGTCCAATAGTAACGCTCCTGCTATGGTCACATGTTCCTTTGCTCCCACCGGCTGTGAAGGATGTCGTCCTCTGCTGCCCACCGGCTGAAGGATGTCTTCCACTGCTCCCACCGCCACCAGGATGTCGCTGCGGTCCTCCTCAGCCTCCTCCTGCAGGTAAGTCTCTTCTGCTGCTCTGCTCCTGCCGTTCTCCAAGACGAGGACCGAGGGAGCAGAGCAGAATGAAAATTACCCTGGCACCGGGTCCCAACGCCCTGGGCTCATTCAAGGTACTTTAAATATCGTCGGGTATCGGGTAATTTCCGGGTACCCGGTACATGTCAACCAAAACAGGGCTTCTATATAGAGACCTCAGGACAGGTGCACCCCCATTGTACATCTCTAATGTAACGGAATATATATTCTGAATATACCAATTAAGAATATGCAACATAAGTAATCTATAGAAAGAACCATAAAACAATATACTGCATACTTTGACATTTTGTCTTGATAACAGATTCACATACATTTACAATATAATTAGAAATCCGGATTGAATTTCTTAATCCCATTGCCTAGGATCTTTTCAGTTCTGCCTTCAACATCCTCTTGGCCTTACTGTACATTTATTGGTTTGCACTCCTTTTTTCGTTTTACCCAACTGCGTATTTACATCTTCATTCTATTTTTGGATGCATAGAAAATAAATGGTTACTTTTCTTCTCTTTCTGCACCTTCTCTTCTTTATTTCATCTTAAACCAAGATCTGAGTCCTTGTGTCTGTTTTGTCCCTGCATAGAAGAACATTCTTGGTAATACGCAGATGAAAAATAAACGTTTCTGAATTTGTCATTGACTGCTTTCTGGCTGTAATCTGGTACTGTCATTAGGATGTTCCATCTACCGGTCACCTGCAGGTGTCACTGACATTTCCTTACTACCTGGTCTGTGGGATTGTCATTACCGGGCTACATTCCTAGAGACACTATATATATATATATATATATATACTCATTTAAGGGTTGTCTTCCTGTTATCAATTTAATTGGCTTAAGTATTGTCTTGAGAGCACCACACACATTTTTTCTGATTGTAATCTGGTATAAAATGAACCTTGTGATGTATTGTTTTCAGTGTTTCCTTTTATGCTTTTTTCATCCCTTCAGCAAGTTTTAGACAGAGTGAGCCGGATGACCCAAGGTGACTTGGTAATGTCCATGGACCAATTACTGACTAAACCTCGTCTTGGTACATGTCACAAGTTTTACCTGCAGGTGTTTTCATTGCCTAATGGTAAGTTAAGATCACTTGCCACTGGCACATAGGCATAGTAATTCCTAATTGTATATTGACCTATCCTTTCCACAACTTCATGATAAAATTACTTCTGTAATAGGAGTATATAATCTACATGATGACCATTACTTTAGAGAATATTAAAAGTGCTGTCTATTCTGGGCACCTTTTTGTAGAAAATAATCACAAGCTTAAAATATTCAGAATTCATTTTTTTAAATATTAAATTGTAATTACCAGTCCCATAAATAAGCATTAAGAAGTAATTCCCGTCACTATGAGTGGAAACGGAGATATCCAATTCAAAATGTGTAATCTTCTGAGTTCTATAACATTGTAATTAAAGTAAATCACTGAAAACAATGTAAAAATATCACACAGGCTATGCCACCCAAAAATACGTAGGAAAGTATATTTCAGAACGAGAAGTGCTAGAACAGGAGGTCATGCTCTGAACCTGGAGGGTGGCAGACTCGTGTGGAGGTAACTGTACCACTTCATAGAAAGGGTGGTGGTTTTGTGGAATAGCACCAATGCAATAAGGGCATTTAAAAATGGTTGGCATAGACATAAGGCTAAATATGAAAGAAAGCGATCAACCAGATGGGAAAATGGGCAGACTGGGTGGGCCAAGCAGCTCTGCTGTCATTCAAAGTTTCTCTGTATTTATTTTTTAAATCCTTTTTATTTGGCAAGTTTTTCTCAGTGTTCAAGAAATAGGGATGGGGTACAGAAACAAAAAGGGGACGGGGGGCAGAGTTCAATGGTACATTTAACACTGTACAGTCAGTAAATCTAGTTATACAGTCTTCTAGAAAATGCTTAGTTCAATTCAAGAAGTAGGGTTCACCAAGTTGAATGTATATATTCTGCAGTTCCAAGGAAAAATTAATTTACAATTTGTAGATAGGAGAAGGTGGAATAAGTCCAAGGGCCCAGAGTTCACACAGCTGCCGTATGTTCCTGAAGGGTAATGAGCCTCTCCATTAGCATGACATTCTATTTATAATCTACTCGATGGGCACAGGGTTTGTCTGTTTCCATTGCCTTGCAATGGAACACTGGGTAGCTGTAAGAATTAGATATTAATAATTTACCATTTTTTGTTCTGTGTGGGATCTATATTTAAATGGACTACCCCAAATTCTTTGGGAATTTTTACATTTAATATATCATAGATTGGAAAGATTTGAACCCAGGTCTGGGAAATTATTGGACCTTTCCACCAAATATGTAGCATGGAGCCCACTTCTCCACATCCCCTCGAGCATGTACTTGGCACATCAGGGAACTTTTTTTGTATTTTAATTTTACTTTTGTGGTATAGTCTCATTGAGTACAAATGAAATGTGGTGCTTGAATTTGCTTGAAAAAGTATTTTGTGATATTTGTTGGGTGCCGATTTTTGTTTTGTTTTTTGTTTTTACGCAGAAGAAGCAAAAACACTGATGTTCTTTGAAGGATGCCCACAACATCTGGGTTGCACAATTAAACTCAGTGGAGCCTTGGAATATGAGTTGGCAAGGGTCAAAGAGATCATAATCTTCATGGTCTATGCGGCTTATCATTCACAACTGGAGATTTCCTTCCTTATGGATGAGTTTGCCATGCCCCCGACACTGCCCAAAAGCAGCTCCTTCCGCTCGCTGATTGAAGGGCAAGGAGAAAATAGTGGTCAGAGTGACCTCTTTGATGGGGAGGAGTGTAGTGCCATTAACTGGGAATCTGACCTTTCATCAGAGAAATTGGTTATGATTTCCGTGTCTCTGTCATCTGAAGAATCTGACTTCCTTGAGCAAAGAGCGGTTTTTGATGAGCAAGGTGAACTGGATAATGGGAGTCTTCTTGATGGACATACTTCCTTGACACAGCAGGATCCCCTCATAGTGTTGTCAACATCATCTTTGCTCTCTTCAGGGTTAGCAATTGAGCCTGAGCTTTTGTCTCAAATGTGCCACATACCTGGCATAGATGAGGAGGAAATACAGCAACAAACAGAAGATCCTGAGGAACCCAAGAGTCAGACAAGGCTCTTTAGAGATCCTTTACAAGATGACACAGGGTTATATATGACTGAGGAGGTTACTTCCTCAGATGACATGCTTAACATGCACTCAGTGTCTTTTAAACAGGAGTTAAAAGATGTTATTCTAGGCATTTCTCCCATCATTGCTTTTAGGGAACCTTTTTTGTTGACAGAAAAGGGCATGAGGTGCCCCACCAGGGACTATTTTCCAGAGAAGGTGTACCTGTCTCCCCTCCTCAACAAGGAGTTGAAGGAGGTAGAGAGTAGGAGGAAAAAACAACTGTTACGTGAGCTCTCCAGCCTGCAAGGAATTAATGGAAGTGTCCACGGAAGAGCCATGGAGGTGCTACCATCCCATGAGCTGCTTAACACCAGAATTGCTGAGCACTTGGGTGACAGCCAGAACTTAGCTAGAATTCTAGCGGACTATCGAGCTAGAGGAGGCAGGATACGTCAAAAAGACGCTGACCCATTTGTTCAGACTAAGGATGCACCCAATGGACCTGCTAGTAAACACGAAAGCAGAAGCGAGGCAGATGAAGACACAGGATTGATTCCAAATGAGCTGTCGTGGAATTCCAAGGCAAGTTAGAACACTTTCCAAGTATGAAATGTGAATCTGTTTTGTACCCTATGTGTATTGCATTAGTGATGGATGTTAAAAAGCATACTCCTGCTCAATCCTCTGGTTTTAATTTGAAATCTCTATATATAATATATTTTTATCATATAGATGACTACATCATATACACGCACGCGCGCGCACACACACTACAAAAACATGAGTGCTCAAGGTTCAGTCCTCGATGTTGATCTAGTTAAACCACCACAATCCTCCAAGAGCTAAGGAGATGCAAATTGTGTGGGTAAGAAAATGGTGCATCACAAAATGACAGGAACGGTACACACTTTTTCTGATGATGCACTCAAGTGGAAATTCTATAATTAAATGCTAAAATATAACTTTTAATAATGTTGCATTAAAATAAAAATCTAAACCTGCCGAAACACACACAATAAAGATTGGTTTAAAAAGGGGTGTGAGTGGGTACACATGATGAAAGTCTGGCAGGAGTTGAATACGGTTTCCTTTACTTGAGAATGCAGTACATCACTATTTCACAGTATCAAAATCTAAATCTATGTAGTGGAAAACACTGGATTACTAGTCGCTCTCCCTAGAATGTTTTTAATCCTCCTTGTGAAGATGTAATACAAAGTAACCCTCTTGAATCCACTGTATTTGTTAGTGTTACAGCAAGCACTCTTGAAACCTGTTTGTGGTTCTTGCCATCTATTTAACTAGAATACAAGAAAAGAAATGCTGCAATATGAACTGAATAAAAAGGAAATTCGTGTACTCCAAGATCAGGTATATTTTTAATTATAAATCAATATAGATATACTGTCAGATGTCCTTATTTCTGAGGGATTATTCAAAGTGACCACTGTGGCACACAAGCTGTTTAAATGATCAATTACTTGTTCATTGGAGAGTTAGACCCGCTCGCAAGGTGAACTACCATATGTGCAGCCCATTCGGCTGCACTAGAACCCACCACCTTTAGGGGGACATCCTCCACGCATCGTAATGCTATTCGGCACTTCTACTTAAACCACCATGTAACGGCCCGCTCTTTTATATGTATATATACATGCACCGGGGAACACTCGTGACTAGTTCTGCCCCTGCTATTCTCCCTAATTGGAGTACAACCTTCTGATATGTGCTAAAACCCGATGAACCTGCCTAGCAGAGTAGAAAGGGATGCTCTGACACCTTGCTTTATGTTAATGTAACATTATTCAAGGTTTTTTTTATATACAGGAAGACCCCGCTTCTCGGCGCCCCGCTTTTCGGCGATACCATGAAGGGGGTCACCATTTCTGTGCAGAACGGACCGGTTCGGGGTCGCACATGCGCAGAATGGACCGGTCCGGGGTCACGCATGCACAGAACGGACCGGTCCGGGGTCGCGCATGCGCGGAACGGGCCGGTCCGGGGTCGCGCATGCGCAGAATGGGTGTTTTTGCCGATGTTGTGCATGCGTAGAACGGTGCATTGCCGGTTTGTGCATGTGCACATAACGAAAATCACCGGTTACGCTTTCCGGCGATTTTGGCTTTGCGGTGGGTCCTTAGAACGGAACCCGCCGTATGACTGTGGCCCTGCTGTATATTGTCATTTCATTATTTAATTTCCACTTGAGTGCATTATCAGAAAAAGTGAGTACTGTTCCTCTCATTTGTTAATATATTTATACTTGCACGTTGTGATGCCTTTTAAGTACACTTGAAAAAAATGAAACCGTTACCAGGGTTCACATTATGGCTGATTTTCAAAGCTCCCGGGTCCTGAGGGCAAATAGGAAGCTGTGACATCACCCGGTGCAGCTTCCTAATGGCCCATGTGTCAGGAGCTGAAACTGCAGAGATACTGGCACCCCCCTTCTGAGGTCTGTATCTCTATAAGAAGGGGGTCCTCGGAGCTGCAATTAATGGGGTTCAGTTTCAGAGACCCACTGCTTCAATTCTATATAAAAAAATAATAAAATCATTAATTGATATTAAAATAATATTGTAAAAGCGGTTCCTTGTTTTGTGCTGCCCCCACATTTACAATATTATTTTAATATCCATGATTAAATCTTGGTTTAACAAAATACATCATTTCAACTTCAACATTCGTAACAGGGCAGTGAGTGCTATCAGAGCAGTGATCTTGTTCTTTTGTCGATAGCCGATATATTTACTACCTGCTAATCACCACTCTGTTTAACCTAGGCTGTAGCAAGGGCGTCCTATTATCTGTTAAGTAAAGGTGGTGCCATCATTAGTCAAACGACCAAAAGTAGCTGATATGGTTGAATCCAGTGTTCCCAACATATATGTATTCATTTTACAGAAGATTAAAAAAAAAAAAAGTTAAACTGTTACTGTAAGGATGATCTTTCCAATGAAACCGATGTGGTTTAAAAAAATAAAATAAATATTTTTGTTCTACCAGTTGAAACCGCCCCTATAAAGCCACAAAATATCACTGTATGTACTTAACTGTAGCTCTTCATTTCTTCTCGTCTTCAGGTCGACTGTCTAAGTACTGTAAACCATCAAAGACTTTGTGTCCTCTTCAGCAGCTCTTCCGCCCAGTCGAGCAATGCTCCCAGTGCCTGTGTCAGCCCGTGGTAAGAGGCCTCTCGCTTACAGTATTATTATTTTTGGCCATGATCCAATATCGTTGAAAGCTTTTGCTTTCCTCCAGATGACGAAAAATGAACAGTATCATTTGCACGTGTCTGCTAACTGAACGTTCAGGACCGCTTGGTTCCATCATTGTGTCCTATTCTGTTTTTAAAAATGACTGTGCCATACTGCCCTGAGAAATTTGCATTAATAGAGTTTCAAGGTTACTTGTAATAAGACTGCGATTAGAAAAGGCATGTAACCTTAGGGCAGGGGTGGCCAACTCCAGTCCTCAAGGACCACTATCAGGTCAGTTTTAAGGATATCCCTGCTTAAGCAAGGGTGGCTCAGTTATTGATTTAACCATCTGTGCTGAAGCAGTGATATTGCTAAAACCTGACATGTTGGGGGCCCTTGTAGACTTGAGTTGGCTACTCCCGCCATAGGGGCATATACCGCTGTGCGTAAGCAAACCAAGCTGCTGCTTCGCAGCCCCAACAAGCTCTAGAGGTCAGGAATATCATATTCCGGAGTCTCGTAGGAACCAGTTTAATAAAACACAATGCCAGATTAGTTATGGTTTTATACAATTTAGAACACAGGCTGTTTAACATAGCCCTGTCTTTTCCCAGTGGCAGCCCTGTCTTTTCCCAGTGGCATCCCAGAAGTAGTGACCTTGCCATCTTGTTATATCCGACGTACTTAGTACAAATAGACCGCCTTGGTTTTTGTGACTAATGCAGTCCCCCTGGAATATAATATACAGTGTAAAATCCTTCTTCTTGTCTTATCACAGCATTGAGGTTTGTGACTTAGGTTTTCAAGAGCAGCCTATTCTTACTAAATTGTTGTTCCCTCGTTTAATTTAGGATCGTCACTATGGAATTTTATGGTAAAAATGACTTGACGCTTGGTGTATTCCTAGAGCGGTATTGTTTCAGGTGAGTTTTCTATTTGTTAATGTGTTGAGTTGCAGGATGATTTTGTATCTTGTGAACATTTTATTTTGTGGAATCTTGGAATAACCGTCTAAAACATTTAAATTCTTACTGCTGAAAGAAAACAAGGCAAGAATGAGAAAAAAAAAATGTACTTGGGAAAGACACAAGTAGGAATTCACAAGTCTTAGATTTGAGGATCTGGTTTTTTTTTCTATGGGAAAATGGACATGCATAGACCCATTGGCCCGTCTGTGCTGTAATGTTCCATGTTTTTTTTTATAAAGGAGTTACTAAAGTCTCAATGTAAAATTGGTGCCATCCGTACTGTTGCCTAGTGACACTTTCCAACACTCCTTTTGCTTCAGACACGTTGGGGATTATTCATTATACTGCAAAATTGCCGATTGTGAGTTTCCGTTAGATCGTGGCTCCGATTGGCACTTTCAATTTAATGAATAACCCTAATTGTCACTGAGGAGCTCTTGGCAAATGGGAATAGCGAGACACACACACACCAAGTGGAACGGCACCACACTAATAAAACAATGCCCCTCAATGTCAATGTATTTTTGTTCTTCCCAAAGGTCATCTTATCAGTGCCCCAGCGTGTTCTGCGACACTCAAATGGTGCATCACATCCGGCGCTTTGTCCATGGAAATGGGTGCGTTCAGATTATACTGAAGGAGCTGGACTCTCCAGTGCCTGGATACCAACACACAATCCTCACGTACTCCTGGTGCAGGATTTGCCAGCAGGTACAGTGCACTCGCAAAGCTGTTGCCTGTACTGGGGTTTTGCCATTATGAGCATTTCCATACATTCAAAACTGGTTGTCTATATCTTTGGTTAAGCTGCTTACAGATGTACGCATGGACAGCCACGACTGTTGGCCAGAGCTGTGGCAAATGTATTTTTTTTACTCCGAGGGTCTAGGAAAAATGAGTTTGGTTACATCTGTATTTATGCGCAGATCATCAGTAGCACTTACTGTGTCCTTGCTAGCTTAGTTTTTTTATCTAGAAAATAATATTGGGGCTCATTAACGCAGCAATCCCACTCTCAAATGCATCTAAAGGAGCAACATATACTGTACTGATGGTGAATGCTGTAAGCTTCCTTCCTTTTTTTCCCCCCCATCTGGTTTTAGTTGTGCCTCCTATTGAACCTTGGTGAAAGCCTCCTATTCAGGGGAACTAAAATACCTGATTACTGTACACTGTACTGAGTTTATAGGTTTGAGTCATAAGAAACCTATTACAATGACGTTTGTTTGAGGAAGTAGCTACAATGCACTGGACCTACAGTTCCGTTTAGAAATGTTGATGAGCAATATGGAGTATAGCAGGGGTTCTCAACGCCAGTCATGAAGAACTCCCCCCTCCAGCAGGTCAGGTTTTAAGTATATCCCTGATTCAGCACAGGTGGCTCAGTCAAAAACTGGGCCACCTGTGCTGAATCAGGGATAGCCTGAAGACCTGACCAGTTGGAGGGTCTTGATGACTGGAGTTGAGAACCCCTGGAATATATGATAAGACTCCCAACACAGTCCCCAAAATGACAACACATGGCTAAGGATAAAGGTGAATTTGGAGCAAAAAGTGTATTTTGACTAATTACACAATTTTTTGGAATTCAGTTGTCAATTGCAGAGGTTGTTTACACGTGGTGCAGATTTACAAGCCAAAAAGTTACTACACCTTAAACTTTACATTTTTCTTTGCCTGCAGATTACAGAAAGCAAAACATGACGCAGAATTTGATACATCTCATATTCTTTGCGTCTTGTAACTTCGCTCTAACCTCCCCTTTTGACATTGCCCAAATCGCAAGATGATGCATACCGAGCAAAAAGAGGAACAATGTGATCAGGCACAAGCACAGTCGCCAAATATTTAATTGCCCCATAATACATATATTGAATGCAAATAGAATGGGTAAAAAAAATCCAGAACAAAGGACTTGCACAAAAATTATTCATCTTTAGGATGCTGAAAGACACCACTATGGGGCACAACCCCTAATGACACTAATGCAAGTGGAGACCAGTCTCTTCCGTTTAGGTCACGGTCACTACTCTGGGAGACTGTGATCTCTAAGAAATGAGCAAAAAAAAAACTGATGTTCACTAGATGTCACAAGGGCCACCTTCTATATGGCACCCTATAGATTAATATATAAACCCTATAGGGATTTTTGGAAGAGTAGTCGGATGCTGAATTTTTACGAAACCGTGCCTGTCCATTAGACTCCTTACATACCATTGAGCTAAATGTGCTGTAAAGTGTCTTGTAACAGGAGACCGCTTGTTAAATATGTCCTAAATGTTTAGGGTAGCTAGCTTTCCTGATCACCCTGGCAGTGGGCACCTTTGGGTTAATCCCTTCTCACTCTAGGTAGGACAGGAAATAGACTTTTGCAGGTAGGCCATATAAGGCCCCTCCCTCTACCTGCACCTTAGTCTTTTTCCTGTCCTCACAGCTAGGAGTAGGATTTTTTATTTTGTAAAGGGACTCACCTACTGCACCTTGTGCAGATATCCAGGGACCTCAGCCTCTCTGCCCTGAAGCTCCGGTCGACGCGCCCATGCGATGGCAAGACAGAGACCCCTAAGTGTCGGAGGAGCCCCAGGAACTCAGTACATCCGTGGGGTCGGGAGCAGCTGCAGCCGCGGGCGTGGAAGCTTACATGCAAGGAAGCCCCAGTACCAAACGAAAGGAGGGGGAGCATAGCCGCTGCAGCTGAGAGTCCGTGGAGGCCCAGACTCACAGCATTAGCATCTGGTACGCTGCGGTAAAAGGAACCCCAGGAGCCCGCTACATCACGGAGGGGGGAGCAACCATAGCTGCGAGCCGGAAAAAAGGCTCAAATTGACCGCGCTAGCGTCGGGAACGCTGCGGTAGAGGGAACAGTGCACGGGAGCGCGCGCGTCACGTTCCGGACAGCAGATGTGTGCACAGACACGCGGGCCGTGCACGAGCACTTGATGACGTCGCAGAAGCGACGGACACATTGTGTGTATGTATGAGTGAGAGACTGCAGCATGGAATGCTCAGCAGGGAGAATCCAAGTGCTGGAAATGGATTGGAAAATGGAGACACCTAAAAGTTCAGTTCCCAAGACTTGGTGAGTCCTTAGTTTTTAGTTCTACATGGGAAAGAGAGATGGTCTATATACATTAGTGTGTATGTTTAGTATTTATTTTGTTTTTATAAAATAGTTCGGCGGTTACCCTCCCAGAAGCAGAATCTTCAAAGGGTACGGGGGAATCCCTGCAACATAAAAGAAAGGTTGCTAAGAAAACTAAATGGTGCGCAGCTTGCGAGAAACCAGCCCTAATAGGGAAGTAATTATGTGAAGATTGTCTTAAGGCAGCTGCAGGGGATTCCAACGAACAAATGAGCACTTTCCTTGTATTGATGAAGGAGGCAGTCAAACAGAGTGTTGATGCGGCAGTCCAGCAAGCAGTTAACCCGGCGCAGAAAAGATCTAGATCCCAAACTAGTCTGGATAAGGGGAAAGGTTTTTCATCAGATGAGTCTGACATCGATTGTTTTCAAGTATCAGAGGGTGAAATGGATTCATCAGATCAAGATATTCAGGAAGAGGAATCTGAATTTGATGTAGAAATGGTGGATCCACTCATCAAAGCCATGAGACAGGCATTGGAACTAGAAGATACTGATGAGTTAACCCACAAGAAGGATAAACTTTTTGGGGCGAGACAAAGAAAAGGTAGAGTCTTTCCTATCCATCAAGTAATTAAAGACGTCATTCAGGTGGAGTTGGCGCGACCAGACGCCAGAGTATTTACGCCTAAAATGTTTGGGAAGATGTATCCATTCCCACAAGAGGAGGTAAAATTTTGGGATGTCAGCCCAAAGGTGGATACTGCTATTTCCAGAATAGTAAAAAAGACCACAATCCCAATAGAGGAAGCTGCGTCATTTAAAGATGCTATGGATAGGAAGATGGATTACGTGTTGAAGAAAGCATACGTTACAGCAGGAACATCCTACAAACCAGCCATAGCAACTACGTCAGCAGCAAGGGCTATGCGAGTGTGGATTGCCAACATTGAAGAGGCAATAGACAAAGGTGTAAAAAGAAGTGCTATTCTTAAAGCACTGTCCGAAGTAAAGTGGGCAACAGACTACATAGCGGAGGCCTCATTGGATGCGGTAAAATTAGCAGCTAAATCTATGGCGCTAGTGGTATCAGCAAGAAGGGCTTTATGGCTCAGACAGTGGATGGCTGACACAGCATCAAAGAACAGCTTATGTGGACTACCATTTGAAGGTGAATTCCTCTTTGGCAACAAACTGGATGCCATAATAACAAAAGCATCAGGAGATAAGAGCACTTTTTTACCTCAGGAAAACAGGGCCAGAAGATTCGGTTTCCAACAGGCTAATAGAAACCAGTATAAGGAAGCAAAGGCATATAGACCTGGCAGGTCATTTCCAAGACAAACAACCTGGAGGGGCGGCCGAACTGGCTTTTTCGTGGCACCAGAGGAAGAGGATCATTTGCAAAGAACAAGTCCACATGAAGGTCAGAGGGCCCAGCAGTTGCCAGTAGGAGGGTGACTGAAGCAGTTTTCTGCAACATGGGCCCAAACAATACAGGACAATTGGGTATTAGAAACCATTCGTCAGGGGTACAGTATAGAATTCAGAGAGATGCCAAGAAGAAATATGGGCCTAATAACATGGATACAGTCCAGGGAAAAAAGAAGGCAAATGAATTCGGCTTTAAAGAAGTTATTACAAGCAGAAGTAATAAAGAATGTACCTCAGGAAGACAGAGGAAGTGGAATTTATTCCAGAATATTTCTAGTAAAGAAACCTACAGGGGATTACAGAGCAATCCTAGACCTAAGAAAGGTAAATTTATTCTTGAGAATAAGAAAATTCAAGATGGTGTCGTTGAACCTGATTATTCAAGAAGTACAACCTGGAGACTGGATGGTGGCGATAGACTTAAAAGACGCTTATCTACATGTACCCATAGCAAAGGGACACCAATGATTTCTAAGGTTTGCAGTAAATCAAGATCATTATCAGTACACAGCACTGCCATTTGGTCTGGCGACTTCCCCAAGGACGTTTACAAAGGTTCTAGCCCCTCTAGTGGCAGAAATGAGAGAAAGAGGGGTAGAAATATACCCATACCTGAACGACATCCTGGTAAAATCAAAAAGTCTGGAGAAACTACAAGACCAGAAGATGGTAATAACCTTCCTGGAACAGCACAATTGGTTAATAAACAGAGACAAGAGTCATCTCATGCCCACTCAGCTGTTAAGATTTCTGGGGGTAGAATTCGATACAGCAAAAGGAGAAGTGAGACTACCAGACGCAAAGAGGCAAGACATAGCCATGCAAACAAAGAAGCTCAGGAAAGCTGCCAGGACTTCAGCAGAAGAATGCATGAAGCTCCTAGGGAAATTCGCGTCAACATTAAGCGTCACAAAATGGGCAGCACTACATATGAGACCATTACAAAACAATTTTTTGCAACAATGGAACGGGAATCACAAAGACACAAGACAAAGAATCTTGTTACACCCACACACAAAACAGGAATTAAAGTGGTGGGAAGATACCCGAAACCTGGGAAAAGGACAAACACTACACCCAGATCAGTGGGTAAGAATTACAACAGATGCGAGCAACGCAGGTTGGGGTGCCCAAATGGGAGAAACATTGGTGCAAGGAACCTTGACAAACCAGGAAAAGCATCTTCAATCAAATCTGCTGGAACTAAAAGCAGTACAAAGGGCCCTAGAAGCTTTCCAAGACCAAATAAATGGTGGCTATATAAAAATAGAATCAGACAAGAGTTCAGTTGTCAAGTATATAGCCAAGCAAGGAGGAACCAGGAGCAGAAAGCTGATGAACCTCACAGCAGAGATCCTCTTTTGGGCAGAGCGCCACGTGTCGGAAATTACAGCCATACATATCCCAGGACTGGAAAATGTCACAGCAGACTTTCTAAGTCGGAACATCATACACCCAGGAGAATGGGCATTAGATCCACAGGCGTTTTAAGAACTAGTAGAGCGATGGGGTCAGCCAGACATAGATCTCATGGCGACACATCAGAACTGCAAGGTAAGGAACTACTGTGCCAGACAGTTTCATTCAAGCGCACAAGGTACATATGCTCTGTTTCAAATGGGACTTCAAGTTGGCATACCTGTTCCCTCCAATTCCCCTAATTCCGAAAGCAATCAGGAAAATCAGGGAAGACCAAGCAGAGGTGATATTCGTAGCACCATACTGGCCAAGAAGGCTTTGGTTCACACACTTGGTAAATATGGCAGTAGATACACCATGGCACATACCAGATCGCAAAGGGCTGATGCGACAGGGGCCAATATGTCATCCGAATGCCAAACAATGGGCCTTGACGGCATGGCGATTGAGCGGGAAACATTGAGACTGAAGGGTTGTTCAGACAAAACAATCCAGACCATTTTACAAGCAAGGAAAAGTTTCACATCGAAAGTATACCATAGAATCTGGCTTTGCTTTCGCGATTGGTGTGAAAAAGAAAAACAAAATTTCCTTTCACCTAGAATTGTATCAATAGTAGAGTTCCTGCAAAAGGGATTTGAGAAAGGTCTCAGTCTTAGTGCAGAAACCTGTACTTTCAATGAGCTATCAGCCTTATTGGAAAGAAATCTGGCAATGGAAAGATTAGTCATCAGGTTCTTGCAGGCAGTTAAAAGATTAAGGCCTCAAATCAAGAACAGGGTACCTACATGGGACTTGTCCCTAGTATTGGATGTACTAACAGCAGCTCCGTTTGAACCGATACAGGAGATAGGCTTAAAATGGTTATCATGGAAAATGGCGTTCTTGATAGCAATCACCTCAGCAAGGAGAGTGGGAGAACTACAGGCTCTATCAGCCAAGGAACCATTCCTAGTCATACATCAAGACCAGGCAGTTCTCAGACCAGTGCATCAATTCCTGCCAAAGGTTGTATCGCATTTCCATATGAATCAAGAAATTGTGATTCTGTTATTCTGCCCAGAACCAAAGAATAAGAAACTAGAAAGACTGCATAAATTAGACGTGGTAAGATGTCTAGAAAGGATGCGAGATATCAGAAAGCCAGACAGACTATTCATCATACCAGAGGGACCGAAGAAAGGTCAAGCAGCATCAAAGACAACAATTTCCCAGTGGATAGTGTCTTGTATTAAAAAAGCTTATGAAAGCAAAGGACAAGATAAACCTTTGAACATTAAAGCTCATTCTACAAGGTCCATGTCTATTTCATGGGCATTTAAAGCCCAGGCTACACCAGGACAGATATGCAAAGCAGCTGTCTGGTCCTCATTCAATACATTCTTGAAATACTACAGACTAGACGTACAATCATCAGCTGACGCAAGCTTTGGTCGTAGAGTGTTAGAATCTGTAGTGAAATAAAGTGTAAAGTGTATTAATAAAGGTCAAACTGATAAAGGCATTAACTGGTGGTGTTTATTCTGATGTATCCCTCCCTAAAATTGTCACTGCTTGGGTATGTCCCAATGGTGCCCACTGCCAGGGTGATCAGGAAAGAAGAAAATGTAAAACAACTTACTGTAATTTTCTTTTCCTGGAACCATGGCAGTGGGCACATAGGCATTAGACATACACAGGGAGGGTAACTATGTGCCTACTGCCATGGTTCCAGGAAAAGAAAATTACGATAAGTTGTTTTAAATTTTCTTCTTTTTGTCAAGAGTTTTTTGAATGCCACATACCTTTTTAAGAGCGGCAAACATTTATTACCTAGAACAGAGGTTCATTCACCTGGGCACAAATCTATTCATTAATACGAGAAAAAAGGGGGAAGGACCACCAAGCTGATGCTACCAATACTGCGTTGTCTCCATATAAAATAAATAAATATATGAAATCAAAAACCGGTATGCATAAATGATAAGCTGGTGGTCTGTGCCCTTCAGCCAATTGTGTATGAAGCTGGTGCAACCACCACCTCACCTGGACTCCGTCGGGGTAGCCCTCAAGCCGGCTCGCTAGTTCTTACCCCCAGATAAACGGGATCCAGATGGAGTTGCACCTCCTTCCTCTAACTGCGGGGATGGCAACCCGGGATGCGATGCCAGCTGGTAATGGCAGAGACCTGTACAGACAGAGCCTCCTGCTCCTTCACCGGGTGCCTGCGAATCCTCCCGCGTTGTTGCTGTTGGGTTCCGTACAGGGGGTGGCGGCTGATGGGAGACTGGCAGACGATCCACATCTCTGCGATGGTTGTCTCCGTCAGATGTCTTCTTCTCGCGGTGTCCACGTGTGTGAATGGAGCCCCGTCCTCACACTGGCTACACCGGGTCCACTAAGCAGCTGTGGAGGACATCCTCACGATGGAATTGCTGCTGTATATGTGCATGAACTGGATAGGCGTGCTTCAATACCGATGAAGAGATGAAAAGTGAAAGGGAATGGAAGGTAGAGCACTGCAAAAGGCAAAGGGCTGGAGGCAACAAAATAACTATTTATTGGGCATATAAGCCAAATGGACAAACGCACATACTAAAAAAAACTCTGACGCGGGAAACGCCTCAGAGTTTTTTTTAGTATGTGTGTTTGTCCATTTGGCTTATATCCCCAATAAATAGTTATTTTTTTGCCTCCAGCCCTTTGCCTTTTGCAGTGCTCTACCTTCCATTCCCTTTCACTATTCATTAATACTATAACCTAGTGTAACCGGTTGTCATATAATCTTAATATGGCTTATTTACGAAGCGGTCTTTTATCATAAGACGAGACCGGTGTGCTGGAACATTCCTTACAGCCCATTGCCTTCCCTTCCAGCTCCTGCAGGTGCCTTATGGTTGAAGACTGCTTAGTATATATGGCTATATATTTGTAATTACCGGTTTAAATTTGGGTGTAATTAATGTCCAGCTTTTCTGCTACACCTTTGGAATCACTCTGATCTGTTACATATTCATACTGGGCCCATACATCACTTCCTGAGGTTCAATTCTTGGCAAGTTGAGGGCTGGATGTCTCCGATTTGGAATGGGGTATTTTTATCTATATCTATCGATCCTTCTCTGACCGCTGTAAAGGGAGACAAAAAGGAAAATAGCAAGTTGATCCTTCTGCTTCTAGATAAGCCTTCAATGCACGGTTGTAGGGGCTCTTCTGGTAACTAAAGGGTTGAAATGTGCCGAATAAGCCTGACACCATTCCCACAGATATAAAAACGAAGAGAGAGGGAAACAAAAATCTATGTAGATCACAGCTCCACCTTTTATGTATCCAGGACAAAAAAAACTACGCCGAACATTACTTTAATGTGTGTTTTGCACATTTAACATTTAGGTGACCCCCGTCGTGCCTCTGTCCAATGACTCCTGGTCCATGTCATTTGCTAAATATTTGGAACTCCGGTTCTATGGGAACCAGTACACGCGAAGAGCTAATGCTGAGCCTTGCGGACACTCCATACACCACAACTACCACCAGTACTTCTCCTACAACCAGATGGTGGCTTCCTTCAGGTAATGACTAAAAAAAACCTTATTGAGGTAGCCAACATTATTACCTTTGCTAACACTTGTTTAATGCAAGAAATGACTCCGAAAATATTGTGACGGTTAAAGAGCACAGACATGTTATAATTGTTTCCGCTGCAGTATTTCTTGTGATAAATATCGCGGTACCATCACATTGCGTTAACAGGTGCAATGACGTCTGCTACAACTGTACTCCAAGTTGCCATTACATAACTCTTCCAAACATAGTTTGTGCCGCATGGTCAGTCATTTGGGCCGAAATTCACTGCTGTTAAACATATTTTTATCATTTTTAATTTTAATCATTTTAAATGGAGCTGGAGTGCTTTTACTTTTAATCATGGGTAGCAAACTCCAGTCCTCAAGGACCACAAAGAGGTCAGGTTTTAAGAATATCCCTGCTTAAGCACAGGTGGCTGAGTCATTAATTGAAACTGAGCCACCTGTGCTGAAGCAGGGATATCCTTAAAACGTGACCCGTTTGTGGCCCTTGAGGACTGGAGTTGGCCACCCCTGGATCTGTAATTGTTTTAAATGGGTTGTTTTAAGAGCAAATCCTTTCCAGGGGTTGGTAATCATAACTGTCCAATGAATCAACAGTAGAACTAATATAGACACAGAAGTTCTGACTTCTTGCGTTGGACTTCCACCAAATTATAATTTTTTTATATATAAAAAAAAAATTGCTGGCAAGTGTGTACTTGTACGTTGAATGTTTACTTACAATGTTTTCTTCAATATATTTAGTTACTCCTCCATCAGACTGCTTGAAGTGTGTGTCCCACTGCCAAAAATCTTTATCAAGCAGCATACTCCAGCAAAAGTGCTCATCCTTCAGGATTTGAAGGACTTCGCACAAAAGTAGGTTGTACTGCTTAATTTTTACCTCATTATGCTACCTCTGATTCATCCTAGCAGGATTAGGCAATAGGAACAGGCTAATTAAGATGGCCAATATTTTTGATATCTAAGGAAAATATCCAACCTTCAGATGTCTTGAATTTTAGATCTATACCTCAAGTTTCAGCTAGTAACTAACTTTTTTTAAAACTAACTTTAAAAAAAAAATTATTACAATTCTTATACACTAGGGGGGTATTTTAGTATACCCCAAAGTAGTGAGATCTGCTGAAAAACCCCCATTTTAAGTGAGTGGCTGCTTCGGATCATATTGAATTATCCGCTGAGTGACAAATTTGGTAACAAAAGGCCTCAATCACCCAGATGTAAGCCTTTAAGCATCACTGCCATTATATAGATTTTGGTCCTATTGGTCCTAGGAGGGCGTGACCCTTTAAAAACCGTTACAACAAATAGATATGTGATTTTTTATGTCTTGTGTTGGTTTCTCACACTCTAATTCTTCATATCCCTAGAGTGGCACAAGTATATTTCACAGTGGATGACCGTCTCACTTCCCTGAAGACAGACACATTTAACAAGACGAGGGAGGAAAAGATGGAAGATCTCTTTGCACAGAAGGAGGTAACAATGCAGATATAAGATAGCGGTTGCACACCAGGCAAATAAAAAAGGAATAAGGTTACAGTGGGGCAAATGAGAAATTCAGATTACGGTTAGTAGTTCCGTAAGGGGTCTACTGCACATTATAGCTAATACATGGGGACAAATACCAAACAGAATGCAACAAGGCATATCTCTCACCCACACACACACCTTCATAAACTATTGTACAAACATATATGTGTATGTATGTTTTATATAATCTGTAATTCGGCTTGGAAAGACTTGATGAATGTTGTTGCACTCAATCTTTTTATTTATATGATGTTTAATTGAGATGTATACTCTACTACTGAATAAACACAGGATACACGTTATTATCCCACAATTGTTATTTCCTAGGCTGAAGGAATACCTTAAAGGTAGGAATACTGCCTTTGAAGCAGGTGGATGCAGTATTGGTGTCCGCGCTCCTTGTGCCTCTGGCACAAAAAGTAGACTAAGCTCTTCTTTTCAAAAAAATATAATTATGATCAATTCTGATCAATTAGTACTCTTTATCTCCCTCAGGAGGATGCATTGCCATAGTGCAATTTGAACCCCTGAGTATCTTACAGCTATAACTGTTCTCTCATTTTATGTTCATTTTTCAGATGGAAGAGGTAGAGTTCCGGAACTGGATTGAGAAGCTCCAGGTGAGAATGTCCAATCTGGACACCCCTCAGCAACTCAACTCTGTCTTTGAGTCCATAACATCCAAGAAGCAGTCGCTGTGTGAGATGCTGCAGGCCTGGAACAACAGGTTAATAAGCTCAGATACTTAACATAAAGAACTTGCACTTTTGGACTTCCATTCCTTAACACCTGCTGTACAAGAAAGTGCTAAGGACAATCTGAAATAAGATCGTGCAATGCATACATTATACAGATGCAGCCACCAGTATCCGATGACTTGCCTGGGAAAATACTGTTGCTATCTCACAGTAAATGCTGCAACATTTCTGTGAGATTCTGCAGCCAGACTAATGGCCTATTGGATTAACACAGCGGGGTTCCCTGCAGTCCCATTCAGTTTGAATGGGACCTTCAGGGACCCCCACTGTGTTAATCCGATGGGCCAATAGTCTGGCTGCAGAATCTCACAGAAATGTTGCAGTTTACTGGGAGATTGCCGCAAATTTTCCAAGGCAAGTCATCAGATACTGGTGGCAGCATCTGTATATGCTACCAGAGAAGTCAAGGGGTTGGTAGAAGGGCATTCAGCTTTTCATCCAAAATGTGTCATTGATCAGCTTGATGCCTGTTAGCCACTCAGCAACAGTGATTTCATAGCTTCCTGACTGCAGCTAATTAAACTTCTGAAAAGTCTGGTACAGTAGGTATGTTAAAGATGCCTTTACCAGTGGTAAGACTGCATCCCTGGTATAAATACATATTTTTTGGGATGTGTACACAGACTGGTAGACATTTGCAGCATCAGATATATACATACCTGACAATTATCTGCAGGTGTAATTTTTTCTAAATCGACATTATAGCAAAATGACTGACCAGCGACTAGAATATTAAGAGATCTATAGATGGATATAAAGGTTGTGTGTGTGTGTCACCATTGGAAGGAATACAATTTAAATAAAATGGTCTCTTGTATAAAGTGTTTGTCTTCATGAGCCCAATCTAACTAACTATATGGCATTTATAAATTGAGTGGCTTAATCCCAATCCATTCTGACTCCATGTTTGAAATCTGGTTGCAGGTTGCAAGAACTTTTTCAGCAGGAAAAAGGACGTAAACGTCCCTCTGTGCCAGCCAGTCCTGGGAGAATGAGGCAAGGTGACGAGAGTAAGGTAATATGTTTGTTCTTATTGCATCAGATCAAAACAGATTTGCTGATGAATGAATACCATGAAAACACATTCTCCCAAAACAGTTTATGGCAGATGAGAATCACACTGTACTCCGCCCATGAGTTTGAAAGTATAAAACCACTCCGTGTGTTGTTGGCTCTGTTCTTAATTTACTCTTCTACAAGCTACTTGATCGATTATTATTATTTTAGTTTTGTGTTTGATCATCAATGCTGGAAGAGGGGAAACTCCAATTCAAATAGGGAATGAAACTGTTGGCAAGCTTTTTGGTAATACTGATAAATGACCTTGCCATTGCTTGACACTAGGACTCTTAACTGAGGACCATCAGTTCCCACCATGTAAAACATTTCTGTAAGAGGGCTTCTGTTCTATTACTCCTAGATTCGAATGCACATTCATGGCAATATGCAACTTTTTTGTCTTGTTTTTAGATGACCACATTTAACGTGGCCCCTCATTGTTTCCTTCCCATCTACCGCCAATATTTCAAACGGTGGTAGATGGAAGCAGGTTATCCCCTTTCCTGCTGCCAGAGATGCTTGCAACGCATAATTGGTTAAGTCTCTACTGAGACAGTGATGTGGCTTAGCTTCCGAAGTGTTAAATAATCTATGTACAAAATAAAAAAACCTTGGTGTTAGATTTAAGTGCCCTTTCTCTTCCCATTTCATAATCCACTGACACCTTCTCTGTAATCAATCCTATCTTACAAATGCCAAGACATTAAAAATAACCCAGTGTGTGCAATAAAACCCCTGAGTTTCAAAAAGAAAGGAAGAGAATATCAAATTATGTTTAATCGGGGTTCAACAATGATGCGTTTTGAATTCTGTGCCCAACAACCCCCCTCCCATTTTGGTCCCCCAGTGTTCTGTTTGTCTTTTGTAATTCCACAAAAAACACAAAATAACGGCGCCTAGATAGATATCACCTGAGTGATTAACCCTGGATTGTCCAGCCCTCGCAGTCAGAGTAAATCCAAGGATGGCTTGCTTGATGGCTCATGGCATCTGCGGGAAAAAAAAGACAGATCATAGTGCAACACTGGAATAACAGACTAATGGAACTAACAACATACAACACATAAAAACAAAATAGCTACAATAAAAACTGATAACTTTTAATGAAAAATGATTGATGTGATAACAACAAATTTAACATAAGAATACACTGATAGAAGTTTGCTTCCGGAGGGTCTAAAAATGAAATCCTACTCACGAAATGTGTACAGTAAAACAGCATATAGCAGCAATGCTATGAAGCCTCTGAATGAGAACCGATAGGGAAGTAGCACAGGGCGTCTGCAGACCTCAACCGCTGGCGTGCTGACAGACCCGCTGTAACCGTCGCCGCCGGATGACGCAATGCGCATGCGTCGTGACTTAGATTCCCTGGTACATCCTGCGCAAGTAGCGCTACAGTGGATTAGGAACTCGTGTGATGGCCAATTAGGTGCAAATACAGCCAACTATAGTTAGACCCAAAAAGTACACAAATGATTAGTTCAGTGTAAAGGACCACCCTACGCGTTTTATGACACTAGGTCACTTCGTCAGGGGCATGCCATCTTTGTCCAACTGTGGTCATTTCTTACATTATGTCTGGCCCACTACTTTTTAATTTCTTCACCCTTATGATGTCAGACTTTTTTGGGTTCGGTTTCAAACCCATTAATTATTTTTCCTATCTCTTCGGGTAATACCCAGTATGCACTGATCGAAAACTTACTTCTTGAGGCACAGTGGAAGGTTCCCTTGAAATATGATTTTGTTTCTTCCAAATTCACACCATCCCTTCCTCATTCTCCTAATGATTTAATTCAAGGTAAACATAGTCTCCGTCTTCTAGTTCTATTCCATTTATTTAAATCATTGCTGACTTGGCACGTTTGTTGAACATCATTTTTTAGTCTCGCTGAGATTTATATGGAGTCTCACATTCTTACTTCTCCAATTTGTTGTGGAAGGTCCACGAGACTTGTGATAAAAATAAGCCGTTTTCACATTTCAGATGACTCAAACATTCACTGTTGTTTTTGATGACCTTTTCTTCCAAATGTAATGTCTAAGTGTTGCAGTGAAAAGCTTCTGTAACATGGTGTCTCCCTACCACACACCCTTGCTGATCCTTATCTTGCTTGTATCTTCATGTATTCTAATGGTTGATGTGGCATTCTCAAACATTTTTTAGAATACCAATGTACGCATCTGGGAACATTTTGTCTTAATACATCTAGGACCACTGAAGTGTATACCGATTTTAAAATGTTTTTTTTTTTTAATCTACAAATTCTAAACCGAGTGATTGTATACATTACTTTGGGAAATCACTTCTTGTATGACGTGGATGTGGTCCATTGTGTTGTATCCACGGCGAAATCCTGCTTGTTCCCTAGGCTGGGCTAAGTCCAGGATCTGTTGTAGGCGATTAGTGAGTATCTTTGAAAAAATCTTGCAAGTGATTGGAAGTATTTAAAACCAGAGACAGAACATGAAACAAAGACAGAGCTCAGTGCTACATCCAGAGACACTAATACATGGTACAGTGCCTAAATATAGATTATATATCTCAGAGAGTGAGAGAGAGAGAGAGAGATTATAATATAATATAATATAATGTGTGTATCTTTTAAATAAAATGGTCTTTTAGTTTAACTCTTTGGCCAAAGTGTTGTAAGCCCTTGAGCCCCTCCAAGGCAGACCACATCTCATGGGTCCTAACACTAAAATAGATTCTTAATAACCTGTACATTACCAGGAAGAATGATTTATAATAAATCTGTCAAAATTAATTGCATAGTTCCAAGTCTGATTGAAGCTCTTATTAACCTGTATAATACCAGGAAAAGCACTCTGTATTAGATTTATCGCAATCAAGCTGGATGCAAGTTCCCATGGGTGTGGAAGGTGCAATGGAGTGGGAGGGGGTGAGCTTCAAACTAGGGAAGGAGGAGCCACTCTCCAAATCAGCTAGGACCAGCTGAACAAGAATTGCAAAAGATACAGGACCCCTATAAGCTCATATTGAATCCCCAAAATAACCACTATATATGTATATGTATATATATATATATATGTATAGGTGACAAAGAGGAGTGCTACTGAGCATGGCAATATATATTTAAAACCAGAACAGAACATGAAACACAGACAGAGCTCAGTGCTACATCCAGAGACACTAATACACGGTACAGTGCCTATATATATTTATTTATTTATTTATTGTAAGCCGTTGAGCCCCTACAAGGCAGACCACATCTCAAGGGTCCTAACACTAAAATAGATTCATAATAACCTACAACACTTTGGCCAAAGAGTTAAACTAAAAGACCATTTTATTCAAAAGATATCTATATATATATATTTAGGCACTGTACCGTGTATTAGTGTCTCTGGATGTAGCACTGAGCTCTGTCTGTGTTTCATGTTCTGTCTCTGGTTTTAAATATATATTGCCATGCTCAGTAGCACTCCTCTTTAACACTTATACGCATATATGCATGTAATGTATACCCTGCTCATTTATGTAACTGTATTTGTAAACATGTATTATTTGTCTTAACTCTGTGCCCAGGACATACTTGAAAACGAGAGGTAACTCTCAATGTATTACTTCCTGGTAAAATATTTTATAAATAAATAAATATATATATGTTGTGGTTATTTTGGGGGTTCAATATGAGCTTATAGGGGTCCTGTATGTGAAGTGATTGGAAGTAGACTGATTAGTCTGTAGTTCTTGAGGTCTTCTTTGTCTCCTTTCTTCTGGATGACAATAACTATGGCAGTTTCAATTGTTCTGGAATTTTCCGGTTCTCCAAGCAGCATTTGAAGCGTTTTGCAAGGATTCTTTCTATTTCTTCCCCAGTTTTCAGTTGTAATTCCATTTTATCCAGGAGCCTTCCCATTCTTCATGGATTTTATTACTCTTTAAAGAAAGAAAGAGAATCGTTACAAATCAGACTATCATACTGTATGTGTGGCATTTTTGTCTTTATAAACCGGATACAAACCTAATTACAATATAATAATGTAACCGAACTGGAAGTCTTGCTCAGTAAAACTTTACCTTTACTCAGTTACCACCCACCTCTGGTTGCTGCTCTGCCTGCCTCTTCCCACACCGTCCTCACACTCCCTCCAGTACGCACCAGAAGCAGCCACTGACAGGGGAGAGTTTGGTGTGCCAGGAGGCAGCTGGGGACAGCCAGCCAGTATTTAGAGGAGCCAGTATTTAGAGGAATCGCCAATTGTCCCAGATCTCCCTGCCCCCCCCCCCCTCTCCCCCGTCCGGCGGCCCTGATATAGAGTTCTATTTTGCTTCAATTCAAATCTAGTCGTTTAGTTCAATTGACCATCATCTGGATGTTGAAGAGATCACATTCATTGCATACAAAGTAGCACTCCACATCTGTTTTTAGTATGCTAGCTGCTACTACTTCAGTAGAACCTCTCTACAAATTATCTCGCTCGCATCTTATATGCCTCCATCAATGTTTAAACAGCCAAAACAGAAATTGAAGCAGAGTATTTTTGTTATGGTGTAAATGATAACTTTGCTAATCACTGGTGCTTACTTGATAAACATGAATTCATACTCTAATGCTTGCTGGTATTTGCAATCTGTGAATAAAAAAGAGCTAGATACTCATCTGTTTTCTGATATAGAGGTTTGTTTATTAATTCTATTTGGGTGTATATAACCTGTAGTATGCAGTATTTTAACTCTTTTATATATGTGACATGGGGAGGGGGAAAAAAACAAATCTTCATGTCCCATATGTCTCTTAGATAGCCAGCATTATTTAATAATAGTCAGTTGAGAAATAAAATGTACATAGTGCTGCCTACATCCTGGGGTGAGCGCATTTATTAAGAACTGACCAACTTCTTTTATCCCTCAGTGTATGCTAAAAATATTGATTTTTTTTGTCTCGTGGAGGAAGCCAGATGCAAGGTCACTAGTACACTATTGAAAGTGCATCACTTGTCTTGCGGCAGTACCTTTATCCCTCACCTAATGTTAGGAGGTGTTTAGGGGGACGCCAGATGGGCTATATGTATACTTCTTTCCTCTAGCCCATCATGTTCTCCCTCCACGTGATATCCACCTTCTTCTAATATGGTTACATTTACATCATCACTATTGACTTTAGCACTTATATATTAATAGTTCCAGTTTTGTCATGTGAATATTTACGGCAGCTGGTCATGAGGTGGTGTTCCTATTCATGGACTTGCTCACCTTTGACACCATATATATTTTTGACACCATATATATTTTGTATCACTCACGATCACACTTACTATGTCACTTATTGTATGTGGTTATGGGGCAAGAGTCCCAAAAACAGTGCTCAATCTCGTTCAGAACTTCAGTAGATAATAATAATCCTTATTTGGTTGTGGAGTCAGCCTATAATCATAATTAGGTATTGGACGCAGTGCTTAGTACATGAATCTATCACATATGACAAATAACATGAATGAGGGTTAACGTACCGTTACTTTGTAGGATTGCGCCCTACATGACCCTTGTGTTGCTGCACTGTTACCGGTCATCCAGTCTCAATGAAGGGAGACATACAATACTCACATATGGCTGTTCTCCTGTGCGTGCATCCACGCTTGGTGTGCAATATAACAGTGGGAGAGATCCGAAGATTTCAGCGGTGCACAGCTTGTAGAGATGAGAGACCAGCAAGGTGTAGATTAAAAAATGAAATTTTATTGAAAAAACATATGGTATGGGGGACACACTCTGACGCGTTTCGGACCTGCGTGGTCCTTAATCATAGAGCTCTATTTCATTTTTTAATCTACACCTTGCTGGTCTCTCATCTCTACAAGCTGTGCACCGCTGAAATCTTCGGATCTCTCCCACTGTTGTACTATGTCACTTACATTCCCTTTTGTGGGGCTAAGGGGATCCTGGGATACAGATGAGTGAACTCGCGCTCCTGGACCCGTTTTGACTTTTAGAGGCGGGCCCACTTAAGTTTCACACAGTCCTACACCTTTACACTTCACATCCCCTTTTCTATATATCATGTTTGAGTAGGATCGTTATTTAGGTGGGCACAATTGTCTGTCTATTTTTGTGTTCATTTTATACTACTTCACTTTTATTACACCATTTCCTTCTTTTTAAGATGGGGATATCTGGGATACAGTTGAGTTGTAACACTCCTCTGCACCCGTTTTGATTCCTAGAGGCGGGTTTATTTAAGACGCACCCAATCCTACACCCCATTTATTATTACTATTATTATTATTTCATTCTTAAAATGAGTTATGTACACAGGATTATTTATATTTACATACATTTATGTTCATGTAATTTCCACTTTATTTTCACTAATCCTTTGCATTAACAATTTTGAGCAATTACAGTTGAGATCAGCTGTTCCAGTCTCCTTTGTCTCTGTCATACGAACCTGGTCCAATTTCTTGTTACACCTCAGCTGTACTGTTGACGAATCTTGATGAAATGATTCTACAAAGCAAGAAAATC
Source organism: Ascaphus truei (assembly GCF_040206685.1). NCBI lineage: Eukaryota > Metazoa > Chordata > Amphibia > Anura > Ascaphidae > Ascaphus > Ascaphus truei. The sequence continues at coordinate 55,503,517 of NC_134489.1, read as the reverse complement.
ATGTAATAACCGTTTGTATCAAATTCACACAGATTATTCAATTGTTACATTATTTAGACATTTTGCCTATACTATGAGTCCAATTCAGATAACCCATCATACATATGTAGTGTATTGAGCTCTGTGTTAATTGAGTCCTCTTAATCATATTCATGAAGTGGGCTTTTTTCCCTATAAGCCCTATATAACCGTAAGAGTAGATACAATAGCTAATTAGGGGGTTAATAGCAGTGTTTGGACCCAGATTTGGTGCAATCAGGCTGCTATGAAGGATTCTCTTGTGATTTGGCCAAAGAGCATCCTATCACAGGGTATACCTAACCTGAATGTAGGAGTGATGAATCACTCTTCCTACCCTGATGAAGCGTGGATCTCACATGAAACGGTCCGTCGGATTTTAGTGACGTCATTCTTGACGTTGGTGGTAGAGCAGTAGTGTCGGGAGCAGACTACAGCATGTGGATGTCTGGTTGTATAGCGCTATCATTGCCTCATACTGAGCAACTTTGTTTTGCTATACACTCATCGTGCAAGTGTTTGTTTGATGTATAATGCCTATTTTGACAGACCTACTCTGCAGGGTAGGTACAGGGATGTTTCAGTGACTTATTGTGATCTTTACATAGGGATATTTATGGAGGAAATATGGCATACATACTCCTCTTGCTGCATGTGTATTTAAGTCTGCCATTTACCCTAGCGGGCATAAATAACTTTGTTTATACTATTAAATGTTAAATATACTACACTGAGTGACACCCACTCATTTTTCTATTAGATTGTTTTCAAAATCCTATAGCAATGGTACCTTTTGAGAGATTATATTACAGGCTTTACTATACCTTAATATATTAATTTAGTGTTTCTCACTGGATGTTAAGACATTGGAGTCTGTTAGTATCCTATACCTTAACTAGTGACACTGTTGCCAATTCTAAATACCTTTTCAACAATGAATACTGTAAATGATACAATCACTACTTGTACTATATACATATATCTATTGTACATTTTATGCAATTCCATACCAACATTCCTTGAACTGCTATTATCTGTGGAGGGATATTTATACTCCGGGAGTATTACCCCATTGTGGGGCAAATTTGTCTTCATCACATACTGAGTATTTCCCATCCGCAGTACAGCACCACCACCAAGATTTTAAACACCTATTTGTATATATATATATATATATATCCTCAAACCCTGTGTCCCGTATTTGATATTAAAAATGTTTATTATTTAACTTCTACGGTCTATTATTCAATAGAATGGCTTTAAGGGAGTATTTTTTCCCTGGATAACATTATCCCTTTATTTACCCATGAGTGCAATGCAAAAGGGATTCTTTTGGATGTAGGATCCTTCTTATATCTTTCATCCATTTTGTGTATATGGATTTGTTACACTAATTGTAAGTCTCCTGGCTCATACAGTAATCTTAACCAAGTGTTTTCACTGCAAACTGTTTATAGCAACAGCAAAAAACAGCATGATTCGTAGCTGTGAATTACAGGGTGGTAAAGCCATCAAATGACACTGTTAATTATGTCTTTTGAACCACAAGATGCTATTACAGTCTCTTAAATTAACACCTATTCTCCTATATATAATGTTATGTGTGTGCTCTGCCACACTAAAGCACACAGGAATAATTCACATCTCATACTTTCTGAACGCTGTAATTTCCTTTTCTGCTGGGAATTGTACGATTTGTCTTAGTGGCATGAGTCAATAATGGCACAGATACGTGTGATAAGACGGCTTCCATGTAATAAATAGACTTGTGTTGCTGAATGATAGCTGTGAACAAATATACTGCTTTCTTTTCATCCCCCAGGGATGTGCAGTTGATTCCTCTCCACGCAATTCCTCTCCTGCGCAGAATGGGGAAAGAGGTTAGTTTGGAAGCTTAGTTTGATTTTGGAGGAAAATTAGGAAGGTCTCTTCATTTTCCATGAACTTGCATTGGGGTAACCTTGATCATGGAGATAGTTGAGAAAATTGCATTTTTGTTAAGCCAACAATCAAACTCAAACCTTTTCTCGGTATGAAGAGGGTTAATCGAAAAGGGTAACCTCGCTGTGCTTGAAGTGGGTCAATCCCATTGTCCGCTCTTTAGGACCTTTTGTAAAGTCATTTTATTTACTTGTGTCCCAGAAGTAAAAAATAAATAAATAAAAACTTCACATTTCTTCGTGGCAGGAGCCGTGGCCTAAAAAATTATTTATACTGTACAGCTATTATTATTCTGCCATGGGGCTGTGCATTCAAAATATTACAATATATTAGTCATTTAGCCTGAGTAGTTATGGTATTAATTTGAATGCTCCTTTTTTTCTAAAGCAGCAACCCTTAGAGTTGAACTCCTATAATGGAAGTATTTTTCTCTCTGCTCATGTCCTGCTCTTTAGAAGAAAGCTGTTATTGACTTGCTCTTATACCAGTATTTTTCTATTTTAAGGACTTTTTCCATCCTACACATCTGGAGTTCTTAGCAACGGATCTGGGCAATTTTCTTACACATCAGATCATACTGTGCACACATGCAATCAAATGAACTACAATTATAAATAAAAAATAGCAGTAACCAAGTGAATATCCCAGACAATACAGGGGCAATCATAACAGTGTAATACTTTTATTTTTATTTTAAGTTTTTCTATCTTAAATCCAGAAGTATAAAATAAATTTTGCCCTATCCAGAGGTCTGTTAATAGCCTATCACCGTGCATGAACAGAGCCACAGCGGTACCTTAGTATGCTGGCAAAAGACATTGTGGGGCATATGTGGATATATTTAAGTAATAATCCCTGAAGAACAGGGCATTACTGGCCAATAATGCCCTGGCTGGAAGAGTTGAAGGCCCGAGGCAAATGCCCTGTTCTGAGGGGTTTATTACTAATATAGGCGAAATGTTGGCTTTTTTCATAATAATAGACACTTCTGTAGTTATATAGATTTTTTTTAAATTAAAATAAAATGGTAAATACATTAAAGCACCTCCATACACACTTACACTGCAGCTATCTATATCCACACACTACCGCCCCCTCTGTGTACACAAGTACACTACCGCCCCCTCTGTCTACACACGTGTATATACACACACACACTGCAGCTACACACAGACAGACTGCAGCTGACTCCTGACCAATCCCCTGCCATGTCTCAGAGCTGCTCTGATAAGAGGGAAAGCTGATTGGCTGGAAATAAACAAATTGCAAGCTGCAAAAATTCCAGGCATTACTGAATGAATAATACCCGGAATTTTAACTAATCAGAGAGCAGGGATTTCAATAATGCCTGGAATTTTACAGCTTTAGACTATAATTATTGATGATCATTAAGGCTATTCGTTACCAAAATAAGAAAAAGCCAATAAACTGCTTCCTAATGACCTTTTCCCTTTCCTCTATTCTACCAGAGGATCGCTTTATGACCACATTATCTCAGAGCTCCACTAGTTCCACACATCTCCAGCTGCCCAGCCCTCCCGAGTTGGTGGTGTCTGATCAGCTGTTATCTGGGACATTGGCGGCATCGAGCACCACTGAAATGGACACAGCCAGCAGCTGTGAAGGTATATTCAAGTCTTTTGTATGTTGTTACTCCACCACATCTTTCAATATTGGGCAGGTCTACATTGGCTTCACACTATTACTGTGGATTGGAAAGTAGTAAACCACTTGATATGGGTAACTTCTTCTATTGGGTTAAGGTTGTTTGTCATTAATACTTAAGATTTTGGGTTCAATCCCTTGCTTGTCCAATGACCCTGTGTGTGAAGCTGAATACATTTGCTTACATGCAGCTGGATACACATGATGTTTATTCTTTTCTCCCTATATGTTGCTTGTATTCTAACCAACAGCTATATTAATGCCTCTGACATTTTCATTTTAAAGAGATTTGAAAGGATAATCGTGAAGGGCTGTGAAATTGAAAGGCTTTGTATAAGTTAATTGGAACTACAATCACATTGATTTTATTGGTAGACGTGATTGCACTCGTTGTCGTGCTGCCTCGCTGAAGGCCATACAGGTGCTACATCTGTCCTCATAGCAACTCGGCCTGAACATCATAGAGCCTTCACCTCTCAAATGAAGCAATATACAGAGGCTCGCATTGCATTACTTTTACCTTCAGAATATATTGTATGGTATTCAGGTAACCTCGGCTGATATGTCCCCTTTGGGACTTTGGCTTCTTAAATGCAGGAGGAATGGATAAAGGGTCATATTTAATCAACCGTGCTATTCCCATAAGACACCTTTCAGCATGGCTTCGTAAATGTGGTCTGTTCAAGAAAGCAAGGTGTCTTCAACTAGTTTTCCAGAATTGGGATAAAAAAATTATGATCAAAGGGCCACAAGAGTATTATAATGGAATATTGGATACATATTAAAAAAAAATAGAATTTAATAATTGGCAAGCATTTATAACACCGTTACTGTGTATATAATATTTGTTTTCTTTGCTTACAAGTGAATTTTAGTGTATGACATTGCACTTAACTGCCCCTGGTTCACCAGTTGAGCACTGAAGTAAGCGGGCTTCCAGCATGGAAGGAGACCTGTAGAATAACACTGCTTAGGAAATATGATCTTTTATGGCTTATTCACGTGAATCGAGTTGCGAGGTGTCTTACAGCATGGAAGGTGTAGAATGGAGCAGCACTTCGTAAATTTGGCCCTAAATCACTTTAACTAGTTTTGTACGGGCAAAAAAATTTATAACTGTGCTCAACTTAAACTCACTAATGGGAATAAAATGCCACAAAAGAATGAATGGTGCGCTCGGTCCATAAGAGCTCGGGTTCTTTAGCTCTTCTTCCCCAATTAGAGGATCTTTGGTAAAATAAAGACAAAAACAAACACGCGCACACATTGATAAGTATCAACATTTAAAAAGAAGAATGACCGGTTATGTTCACTTAAGTGTGAGAGTACAGATGATTACTGCAGGGCACGGATAGAAAACGTCTCAAGGAAAGTCCTCGAATAATGTGGGAGACACTGCTCCGGCCAAGTGTCCTGATGCAGGGCTTGTTTGGCAAGTCCCACGGTCATCCGCCGCTTCAGATGACGTCACTACGCTCTCCTGCTGGGCAGTGCCACCAATAACTGCACATTTCGCTAGTGGTAGCTTCGTTAGGGAATGGTGGCTCCATCTCTTCCTCAATCTTAAATACCCTTCTAGTGATGACTTCCCTAATCTTGCTAATTTCATTAACATATAAGATACATTATACAATTACACATAAATATATAGCCTAATCTCAGTCGCATGAGGGGGGAAGAAGAGCGAGGTGAGGGGGGAAGAAGAGCGAGGTGAGGGGGGAAGAAGAGCGAGGTCAGGGGGAAGAAAAGCAAAGTGAGGGGGGGAAGAAGAGCGAGGTGAGGGGGGGAAGAAGAGCGAGGTGAGGGGGGGGAAGAAGAGCGAGGTGAGGGGGGGGAAGAAGAGCGAGGTGAGGGGGGGAAGAAGAGCGAGGTGAGGGGGGGAAGAAGAGCGAGGTGAGGGGGGAAGAAGAGCTAGGTGAGGGGGGGAAGAAGAGCGAGGTGAGGGGGGAAGAAGAGCGAGGTGAGGGGGGAAGAAGAGCGAGGTGCGGGGGGAAGAAGAGCGAGGTGCGGGGGGGAAGAAGAGCAAGGTGAGGGGGGAAGAAGAGCGAGGTGAGGGGGGGAAGAAGAGCGAGAGAGGTGAAGGGGGGAAGAAAAGCGAGGTGAGGGGGGGAAGAAGAGCGAGAGAGGTGAAGGGGGGGACAAGAGCGAGAGAGGTGAAGGGGGGGGAGAAGAGCGAGAGAAGTGAAGGGGGGAGAAGAGCGAGAGAGGTGAAGGGGGGGGGGGAGAAGAGCGAGAGAGGTGAAGGGGGGGAGAAGAGCGAGAGAGGTGAAGGGGAGGGAGAAGAGCGAGAGGTGAAGGGGAGGGAGAAGAGCGAGAGAGGTGAAGGGGGGGATAAGAGCGAGAGAGAGGTGAAGGGGGGGAGAAGAGCGAGAGAGAGAGGTGAACGGGGGGAGAAGAGCGAGAGAGAGAGGTCAAGGGGGGGGAGAAGAGATAGAGGTGAAGGGGGGGAGAAGAGAGAGAGGTGATGGGGAGAAGAGAGAGAGGGGGAGAAGAGAGGTGAAGGGGGGAGAAGAGAGGTGCTGGGGGGGAGAAGAGAGGTGAAGGGGGGTGAAGGGGTGACAGGAGAGAGGGAAGAGACAGGGAGGGGGGGAAGTGGGAGGGGGAGAAGTGGGTGAAGAGTAGTTGCGATTTTAACTAGATTTTAACTAGAAACTAAAAAAAAACAGATACAGATTACCTTTGCTCAAGCTTTACAAGTTGTGGAAGAAACATTACTTTGTTGCAAGTAACATAGTTAACGAAAAAACAGGATAGGTAGCGCTAACTAGACTGAGTGGGTTTGTGACCTGGTTATAAATGGAATATTAAATACACATAAGTATGATACTAGAACAATAAACCTTATATATTGTAATATAAAGATATAAGTGGCTGCCTCTGATACAATTCTGACCCCCTGGTCAGAAAATTACTAGGTGTGCAAAGAATACGTATCTGTGGCGCCTGACGTATAGATATATGTAAAAAAGGATATGTACAGCAAAGACTGGTGGATGTGCAAATCTCAGGATGTCTCCAAATTGTGATATTCGTGCTTAAAAAGAACAAATAGAGTGCATAGCATAATACTGTGTGGTAAACATGACAAACATAACATATAACAAACAGCTGAGATGATCAACAGGTGAACAGATTAATTTGGCATTTAATAAAAAGACATAAAAAAATTACATATAACAATAACATAAATTGTACATGAAATAAGTAAAATGAGATAGGTCAAACTGATAGATCTGCCTCAATGGTAAAATTGCCCACTCACCAGACAGATGATAAGGGCAGGTAGTGGATAATTTTGAGAGTATCCCCTCTCCTTTGTGGCTTGGAGCAGCTGGGTGCGTTGTTCCTCTGTGTTGGACAAGTTCCACGCATCGGCTGGTGTGTGGGCGGAACGCCCCTCTTGATGCACTACTTAGAGTGTGCAGTCAGCCGGTGAACGACGACAACAGATTCGCCAAGCGTGACGCAATTGTCATGCAATCCGTAACAGCAGATTCAATAAAACAGCAGCCAATGGGGGGGATAAATCAGGAAATCGGCAGTATGATCAGCGGGACCACCCTACGCGTTTCAGAAGCGCAGCTTCCTTCTTCAGGGGTATGATGATTATGTCCAGAAATGTCCTTTATATAGGTAATTAATTAAAAAATGTAATTCACCTGGTACTAGTCCTGCACATGCGTACTCGCAGGTAGGAACGTCCTGCACATGCGCAACAATTGATCAAAGACTGTGGGTGAAACTCAGCTGATAAAACAAACATGCAATTTACTTGACGTACTTATACATAAAACAAATAACATTTATACAATGATATAGTGCTACAAGTGAAATAATATTAAATAGATATTCATAGATATATCTTACATCATAACTGGTGTTAAAATGAAAACAATATTGCCCACAGAACCTTGTGGTTATCTGAACGAATATGTGAGGGATTGTGTAATGTAAAATGTGATGTGTGAATAAGGTACTAAATAACCCTCTGAAATGTAATTCTATATGATCAATACCTTAATGGTGAACCTCAATAACTATAATGTGATATGAATAGATAGTGATAAAATTATGTCTTGCATTTGGATGTGTGTTATTATATCAAAATATTTGATATTATATAGATTCCCAATTAAACCTGTGATATTAATAAAAATGTGAATAAAATCATATACTGTACCAGTCTATTTTGTACATTTGTGCTGTATATACACATTCACACGATAGATGGTTATACAGCACAAATGTACAAAATAGACTGGTGTGTATATATATATATGATTTTATTCACATTTTTATTAATATCACAGGTTTAATTGGGAATCTATATAATATCAAATATTTTGATATAATAACACACATCCAAATGTAAGACATAATTTTATCACTATCTATTCATATCACATTATAGTTATTGAGGTTCACCATTAAGGTATTGATCATATAGAATTAAATTTCAGAGGGTCATTTAGTACCTTATTCACACATCACATTTTACATTACACAATCCCTCACATATTAGTTCAGATAACCACAAGGTTCTGTGGGCAATATTGTTTTCATTTTTAACACCAGTTATGATGTAAGATATATCTATGAATATCTATTTAATATTATTTCACTTGTAGCACTATATCATTGTATAAATGTTATTTGTTTTATGTATAAGTAGGTCAAGTAAATTGCATGTTTGTTTTATCAGCTGAGTTTCACCCACAGTCTTTGATCAATTGTTGCGCATGTGCAGGACTATTACCAGCTGAATTACATTTTTTTAATTAACTACCTATATAAAGGACATTTCGGGACATAATCATCGTACCCCTGAAGAAGGAAGCTGCGCTTCTGAAACGCGTAGGGTGGTCACGCTGATCATACTGCCGATTTCCTGATTTATCCCCCCCGATTGGCTGCTGTTTTATTGAATCTGCTGTTACGGATTGCATGACAATTGCGGCACGCTTGGCGAATCTGTTGCCGTCGTTCACCGGCTGACTGCACACTCTGTAAGTAGTGCAATATGAGGGCCGTTCTGCCCACACACCAGCCGATACGTGGAACTTGTCCAACACAGAGGAACAACGCACCCAGCTGCTCCAAGCCACAAAGGAGAGGGGATACTCTCAAAATTATCCACTACCTGCCCTTATCTGTCTGGTGAGTGGGCAATTTTACCATTGAGGCAGATCTATCAGTTTGACCCATCTCATTTTACTTAATTCATGTACAATTTATGTTATTGTTATTTTTATGTCATTTTTTATGTCTTTTTATTAAATGCCAAATTAATTTGTCCACCTGTTGATCATCTCAGCTGTTTGTTATATGTTATGTTTGTCATGTTTATCACACAGTATTATGCTATGCACTCTATTTGTTCTTTTTAAGCACGAATATCACCATTTGGAGACATCCTGAGATCTGCACATCCACCAGTCTTGGCTGTACATATCATTTTTTACAAGTAACATAGTTACTATTTGGGACCCGCCAGCTTCTGACAGCACTAGCAGCTGTGTGAGAGGGAGCTTGCATGTGCTGTGTGAGAGAGAGCTTGCATGTGCTGCCATGAGAGGAGAGGAACAAATGCCGCGCTCCCCCTGTATCTCTGAAAGGCGAGTTGGCAAGTTGCCAAAAATTCCAGCCATTACTGAATGAATAATGTCCGGAATTCTAACCAATCAGAGAGCAGGGATTTCAGTAATGCCCAGAATTTTACTGCTTTGGCCTATAATAGCTATTAAATAGTGGAAACTACTACCAAAGAATGGTTAGACTATGTAGTAGATAATTTGAACTGCAATCACATATTCCCACATTCGTTGGATACGCCTAGACCTGTACACAGTAGGGTCCAAGTCTAATATTAATATGAAATATATCAGATAATAGGGCTCTTCCTCAGTTTAACATGTGCTGATAGTAGTCCAACAGTACATATTTATAAATACATAACCAATTAAAACATTATGAATATAACACAAATATATATCACTATGTACGTTCAATAAGAACATAACGGTAACAAAGAGCAAAAATAGGTATATAACTATACACACATACTTATGAAAAGTTTATTTTAAAAAAAAGGGATAGAAACAAAAAGAGTGGAAATACCGCACTGAGAAGCAGTCTAAATGTGCTTGTCTGTTTTGGTCTCTAGTTTTGTAAGGGGACTGGCTTTGAAAAATGTGCAAGTAAAAGAATATTGTAATTTTTTATAAATATTTTAAAAGACTTAATTATTACGCGGCAACATTTTGCAAGCATTTGTAACATATACACAATATATATTGATATGAACTACGCTCCGTTTCAGTGTGAAAATGTGCATTTAGCTCCCTGAACAAGTGCAGTACAATTAGCAGGCTGAGGCCGTGCCTTGTGGGCCACGAGCTAAAAATCCCTCTGCAAAACGGTGGATCATTTGAAAATAGAGCGTTGGGTCTGCGAGTCTTGTGGGATTTCGCATGCTGATGTGTGGACTGTGCTATAGAGAATTTCGTTTTTAGTAATCCAATTCTAAAACCTTACACTGTTTGGTCCAACTTTAATTTTAGATGTGTTTGATGGGCATTTGTTGGGATCCACGGACAGCCAGGTAAAAGAGAAATCCACCATGAAGGCTATCTTTGCTAATCTGCTCCCAGGAAACAGCTACAACCCCATTCCATTCCCATTGTAAGTATATCAGCACTAGGCCAGTGTAGTGAAATGAAATTTGGGGGAAATGTAATACATCTCACCTACATATGTTGTCCATGAATTTCATAAGTTATTTTCTACATTTCTTTTAGCAAGACCGTTTTCTCTTAAAATGATCCACGCTAATATATGGATGTTAACTTTTCCTCCACCCCTCCCTCCAGAGGTCATGATTAGGGGTGGTCAGTCATTGGATTTTTTCTTTTAAGCATTTGAATCAGCATGACGTTCACATTACGAGTGCTTTCCCCCCCCCCCCTAAAATAAATTAAATAAACATATATTTGTATGTAATCTCAACAGTCATTATTAATCTAACGTAAATAGTGCTACTGTGCCAGTGATACTTATTGTCTTGGTTTAGAAATGTAGGTAAAGATCCCATACAGATGCAGCGGCCGTTATCCGAACATTTACCTGGGTACATTTAGCGTTGTGCAGAGTGTAGGCTGCGATATATTCACAAGTTTTGCTACTGCAGACATAATGGCCCAGTGAGTCCTACCGGGGTTTGCCTGTGTAATAGACGTGCAGTAAGAGGCTGAATCAGTCACTCTACTGCGCTCCTCTCACAGGCGATCGCGAGGGGTTTATTTAATTTTAAACATTACAGAATTGTAGCAGGGGGTCTCCAGAGCAGAACCGCATTGATTTCAAGTCCGGGGACCCCCTGCTTCCCAAGACACAGGCCCCATAACGATTGCCAGTGAGCGGTGCGCAGTTAGAGTGACTGATTCAGCCTATCTTTTACTGCGTGTCTATTACAGAACGGCAGAACCCCGGTAGGACTCGCACAGCAGGGACCCCTGCTGTGTTAATCGGATGGACCATTATATTCTGCCCCTGCAAAACTTGTGAGGATCACGGGGAAATCTCGAAATCCATTTCAAGATTTGTTTGAATAATGGCCGCTGCATCTGTAGGTTGTTTAATGTAAAATACAAGTCTCAGTTTCTATAGAACAGCTACTAAATAATTATAAGCGTAGGGGATTCTACAGGTGTTAATCAAGAATAACAAAATGTAAGTAATTAGGGAAGAAACTTTTTTTTTTTAAGCTAACATGGTTTAAATGTATGGTTTAAGGAAGCTGTATCCTTTCTAATGTCCTGCATGGGGGAGGCATCTTGCATCGAATAATTTCAATATCCAATACAATTATAATATTTTCCTAACTATCCATTGGTTTTCTACTGGGAAATGTTATGTTACTTCTGAATACTGCAGCATTTGAAGACCTAAAACACTACAATTACTAGTTAAGTCCGTTCTTTGTAACCTGTGAACAATTTGTATTGCTTTTTTTCACAGTGATCCAGATAAACACTACCTAATGTACGACCATGAGCGGGTACCCATTGCCGTGTGTGAAAAGGAACCCAGCTCCATCATAGCGTTTGCTCTCAGGTATTAAGACCGGTGCTTTTGTTATATATAGGGATTTCATTTATTTCATCTGGAAACATATGTTGAAATGGACATCTCATTTTCAACCATACCTTGGATTAAAGCAGCAATCTAGGTACATGTTTATTTTTACTGCTGTGGAGTCATCCTTTTAAAAACATGTAGTTGCATTCTGGAGAAATAATTTGCCTCTCGGGGAAATGAAATCATTTTGCCTGCTACGGAAATTAAAATGACTGCTGCCATCCACACACAGAAAAAGGTTACCATGGTTACAGTTTTTTGCCAGTGAAATAATGAACAGGTGAACATTCAGCAAAAACTAAAGACCTTCTCTAAACGGGTATAGCAGAAAACAAAATAGACATTGACCAGTAGTTCCCAAACTTTTTTAAACTGCACCCCTGCTAGAAAATTTGTCCTGCAAACTCCTACATTACCTATGTGAAATTCTGAGAAACCCCAACCCTCTCTAACCGCGTGTCTGAGATCAGATGTATTGTAAAATCTTCTGTATTTGGTACAATTTTAAAATGACCTGAAAATTACAGGGAACCCTTTTAGGGATGCCCGGGGAACCCAAGGGTTCCTAGTAATCCTGATGAAAAAAAATCACTGCATCAGACTATTGCTAACGCAACTGTCTGACCGATCCCAGGCAGTATAGTGTCCTGATCTCGTGGGGGTGGGAAGACACCTACTTTAATAAGGCCCCAAATTGCACCTCCGTTTGTGCGGGCAGCATGGGTGATATAGCTGTCAATTGCTGCAGGGGCATCCAAAGTCACGCACCACACTGCTTTGCCGTGGTGGATGCAAAGCATTGTGGGGAGCGACTTTGGAAGCTTCTGCTGTAATTGACCGCAATACCCCCCCATGCTAAAGTGCAGTTTGGGGCCTTACGAAGTGCAGCCCTCACAGACTCAGCAATCCACTACACTGCCTGGGATCTACTATTACTGCACATATTTTTTGTTGGTGAGCCCTCTGGGGATTACGGATAGATCACACTTTTTTTTTCTCTCTCCCCCCCCACCCTATCTACACGCCCCCGCCCCTCGCCTCCTCCCCCACTGGAATGAGTACACTAGGTAATTGTATCTCTCTTCAGGCCATTTAAAAATAAATAAAAAGGTAAAGTCAATGAAGCACCAAGACATAAGGGTTAACCCATTCTAATTTGGCCAACATGTCACAACTACAGTATGAATATGATAATTTCATAAAATCATATTAGCGACGGAAGGTGTTTTTTTAAAAGTTGTTCAAGTGTATAAAAAATGAAATAGGTTATTTCGCTGGAATTGTTGTTTTAGCCCAAAAAACATAGGGGCATATGTGTCAAGGCAAAAGGGGGGCAATTCTGCGGCAAAGCATCTAATATCTTTTGAAATCAGGATGACTTTTTCTTTGATACGTATGCATCTGCAGTTTATTCCACCCCAGAATTGTAGCACTTTTGCCAGGATACATAACCTAAGTACGGTATATATATTTTTTTTGTACAAACGTTATAGATGTACATCAGTCTCTCCAGAGCACTTGGTTGTGCATGTAACAAACCCCTGTTTCTCTCCCCCCCACCCCCTTTCTAAGTTGTAAGGAGTACAGAAACTCATTGGAAGAGCTGTCAAAGGCATCGCTGAAGAATGCTTCAGAAGAAGGAGCTCTGCCTAACAAGTATGTGCATCAATGAAGCAGTCCTATACGCTTACTTGTTCCAATTCAAGAACTGTCGAGTTCCCATCTAACTTTTTGTTTCCTGTGAAAAGAAAATCCGTTTAAGTGAGAAATCTCGAGGCTGGGTGTTTGGTTTTCATGCATTTTCAAGCTCTTGCCTCATTATAGCGTTGGTGAAAAACACTTGTGCTGCGCTGTTTACCTGCAGAATCTGTGCTGAATATACACGCGTTGTCACAGCAACACCATGACTAATTCTAAAAGGAGTTGGTTAGATTTTGCTTTACGTTTTTATATCTGAAAGATGACAGGCCATATTTATTTTGGCCCCACCATAAGACCCGTCCTGTGCTGGAGGACACTTTTACACTTCAATGGGTTGTGAGGCCATCTTTATTAAGCCGTGCTATATGAGATCTTATGTGAAGCAGCCCAATTTAGTAAATATAAGCATAATATGTGTGTGTGTTTATACAGTACCTTGTAATACCTTTATTTTATTCTTTCTGCTTGCTTTTCTCCTGTCCGGCAGGATTGATGCATTCTTAAAGTGGTGTTTGATGTATTCTCACTTGTGTTTGCCATACTGTAGATCGTAGGCCTCCGATGCATAGAGGGCATTTGATCTTCGTAAAGCTCAAGATCAATGTTGTTAAAGGCAGACTATATTTTTCACAAAAAAAATTTATTGTTTTAAATGTTAGTTATTGCTGGTGTTTTATTTTGGCAGCATGATGGACAGCAGACCGAAAACCAGCAGTCCTGCCAGAGTACCAGAAAATTGCTCTACTCCGCCAAACCGTGCTGCAGAAACTGAGCCTCTGAGTAAGTCAGATGCAGCACTTCTGCTGTAGAGTCATCTTTAGAAGATTTGGGACCTGTGTAGGCATCAAACATGATTATTGAAAGGGTAGTTGTACTAAAATAAAAATTTAATGCTCTAAATGTACCAATAGTGTTCCCTGAAGAAGCAGTTCCTCCATTTTTATAACCCGCCATTTTTTTTTTTAATATGGTGCCAATCTGCGGTCACCCAGAGATAAACGCCATTATTTTCAGCTGGAAATAGTCCAAAATCGTACAAAAAATGGAGGTTCATTTGAGGCAGTTGCCTTAAAGGAGCAATTAGCCCTGTTTGAGGATTTCTTTATTTTAATTTTTAACAGAATTGGAACCACTGGAGATGAACCACTTTAGTTTCCATAACCACCTTTTGTTCTTGAGAGATTTCATTTTTTTCTGTGCCTGTAAAAGGAAAGGAAAATCAAAGATGGCTGCCGGAGTCATCCAATAGAAAGATGTCATCTCGTTCCCTGATGACATTGCAGCTTGTAGGCAGGGCCGGTTTTAGAATTTTACTGCCCATAGGCGCTTACCTTCTTGCCGCCCTGGCCACCTCCTCTTGCATTGTTCCGTCATCACGTGGTGATGCGTTTCTATGACAATGGGATGACACGTCATGGCAACGCGTTGCCATGTGACTTTGCAACCGTGGCAATGAGTTTAGTTATTGTCGGGAAGAGAGCGGGGCCTCTATCTACAACCGCAGCCCTGCGCGTCCCCCCCCTCGGAAATTTTCCTATGCCCTGGCCTAGTAAGCCTATGTGTAAATAAGGGCCTGCTTGTAGGACTGAGGCTTGGATACCAGCAGCCATATTGATTTCCCAAAAGGGATCAAAAACTTGTACATAAATAGGTAAATATCTCTGGGACCGGATTACAGACTCTGTGAAAAAGAATAGAAGCAAACATTGAAGTAGAGGCGGGTGGGATTGCTGCTTTAAAAAAAAAAAAAAAAAAAAATTAACAATAATTCATACAATTGTATTTCTATAATTTCACTTGAAAAATGAAGTAAAGTTTTCTTTTCTCTGGCACTATTAATTAATTGTCCTGGCCCCAATGGTGTCCACTTTTAATGCACGCCCCTCCCTGTCAGTAGATTAGAGGAAACAGGCAAAAAATGGGCCAGGACTATTCTGCACCCGCCCCACAGTGACACCTAAGAAGCTAAGGTAGTCCCTTTCTCCTATATTTCAGTTAACCAATGAAATGTTCCTGTTTGGACTGGAGGAACACAATGCTGGCAGACAGGAAGTTACCACGGCTTCATTTTAAACTGTTGTCAAAAGGAGAACCATCCTTGACCTAAAAAAAAAAAACCCCATAACAAAACCAATTATTGGAGGGATAATGAATCTTTAAAGACACTTAAAATTTGAACCTAATAGGCCGTATATTTGTTTCAGGCAAAAAGACTTCAGGAGTTTTATCCTTCTTCCGTGGCACGGGAGGGAAGAGCCCAGACTTGTCTGCACAGAGAAAAGAAACATTACGGGGTGCAGACAGTGCCTATTACCAAGTGGGGCAGATGGGCAGAGAGGGGGCAGAGAGCCAAGGAGCTGAGCCACAAGGTGCTGTACCAATGCAACATGCACAATGTCCAATGTGACCTTCATTTACCCTTTGAGTGATCACATGATTGTGACGTCACTGATGACGTAAGCGGAAGAGGAGTCATCCTCTTCCGTTCAGCACTCCTCTCCCCTAGGAAAAAAGAGCTACCCCTGGCGTGCCAGATCTAAAAATGGTGTAGCTACATCATGGGGGCACTGAAAGGGTTAAAGCAGCAATCCACCTGATCGTGTTTTTTTCCCCTTCTTTTACAGTGTGTGTGAACTTGGGGGTCCTCTGAAAGTGAAACCCGCTATTTTTAACTCCAGGGACCCTCTGCTTCTCGATAAACTTACCAATATAGTTATCGTTTTTCAAATCTCTCCCACCCCCACTGGGAAACAAAATGGCTGCCAGGTCCTGCGGCCTAATGGGAAACAGCAACGTCATGAGTTACTGCTTCCTGTTGGACAACCCTTAAATCCCCCCTTTAAAAACTAGTTCGTTTTCCAGACAGTCCCTGCCCAGATGAGCTTGCAATCTATGATTTTGGTGCCGGAGGCAGAGAGAGATAGTGACTTGCCCAAGGTCAGAAGGAGCTGACACCAGGAATTAAACCAGACTCCCCTGCTTCAAACTCTGTGTCATTTTTTACAGTTAGTGTCTTTACTAAAGGAGAAGTGGCTCGGTGAGTAGAGTACAGGCATACCCCGCATTAACGTACGCAATGGGACCGAAGGAGCATGTATGTAAAGCAAAATTGTACTTAAAGTGAAGCACTACATTTTTCCCACTTATCGATGCATGTACTGTACTGCAATCGTCATATACGTGCATAACTGGTGTAAATAACGCATTTGTAACAGGCACTATAGTGTCCCCGCTTGTGCACAGCTTCGGTACAGGTAGGGAGCCGGTATTGCTGTTCAAGACGTGCTGACAGGCGCATGCGCGAGCTGCCGTTTGCCTATTGGGCGATATGTCCTTACTTGCGAGTGTACTTGAAGTGTGTGTCCTTAAACCGGGGTATGCCTGTACAGTAAGTCATTAGGAAACGTACATTTGATATTTATACAGTGTATTAGGAGCCTTTGAAAAATAGCTGGCATTGTGGATTTTCTAAACGCAGGGTTGCAGACCTGTCTGAGACATGTTAATGTGCTCACAAGTGATATTTTTATTTGTTGAACAGGTGCCGGTTTTGAAACTTTTTTTTACCCACCATAACATATAGAATGTGTTGCTTTTCTAAGGAATTCTTTGTACATTTACCATGTGAATACAGTTAAGTCCGGTGCATCACACTCTTCTTACTCATGTAAAGTCCTCTATTTAGCTTGTGACAAAGTATCTACTCCTATTTTATACTGTCTGCTTTGTTGTGTCAAAATGTGAAATGCTTTTAAATATTTATTGGATGGTAAATTAATATAAAATGATGGTATGGAAGATATCGCATATCTAAGTGCTTTTAACTTTATTTTGACAGCTACAGTTAAAGTGAATATGTACCCATTTTTTTAATGAGACACAATGGGGTGTGTATTATAATTTATTACAATAGTTGATGTGGCCACTTATCCCCCTAGCAATTCCAATGTAACCCCTGAAGGGCATTCGTATACTTACACTATGCTTTAAGATTTAGAAGTCAGTAATATTGTAGTAGGAATGTTATTAATGTAATGCGAATGTGAGTTTCTATAGCATTTCATATGACATTGGAGCTAGAGCTTCAGTTGCCAATTCTATTGTTAGGCTGGGATTATGATCCCTGCGTGCGGCCGTGTGCGAACGAGCGCTCCACCGCGCGCACTCCTGCAGCCCAATTGATTTGTGAACTTGGCTGCAGGAGATTGTAGACGCGATCGGGGGGCGTGACGGACGTGTCACGAAGCTGGTTCGCCCTCAATGGCTAGACCAGCTCACGTGCGCTGACGTCACGCGACAGCTGCCTGAAAATACAACATTTGTTGTATTTTTCAAACGCTGCCATGTCAACGCCTTTCTTCGCCGGCAGGCGCGCAGGCACTGGGGTAACTTGCATAGCCCACTACAGAAAGAGTGCTTTCCGTGCGTGCGCACGCAGCGACGCCGGCACCATAATCTCAGCGTTAGTCCGTGATTTAAGAAGCAACAACAAGTTGTTGCATTTGGCTATGAATATACCTCCTATATATACCTCTACACACACGCATATATACACGCTCTCGTGCATGCATGCATATACACGCTCGCATGCATACAAATACACATACAGTATGCACGCGCATGTATATGTTCGCACCCATGCACGTGTGCAATATTTATATCACTCTCTGCTGTAACATGTACAGTAATGGATGTAATTATATAACGGTTTTTGACACTAATTTCCTATATCCTTTGCAGATGACCTTGATGGAGGAGATAAGCAGAAGAAGCAGTCAGGGAATCCACACGTAGAACTACGTGAGTATCAGTGTAACTGGTGTTGCAGTATTGCCAACCTAGCACTGTCATCATGACACAGGAGTCCAGGTCTAGTCTTCAAAATCTTAGATTTCTGTAGTAGTGTTGGAGAACAAGGACCACAGTTTCATGATGGGCAAAGATTGTCAATACTGCGGTTCAATCAACCGTCCTTAATTCACGTAGCCGATTAAACATCATTACTTTTTTTTTATCTGTACCATATCGGTGTAATTGGCAACCTTACAAAAAAAACAAAAAAAAACAGTTATATGAACCTAATGAAACAAAGACTGTCTTTTTTTAATTTCACATATATTGGCTGCTTATATTGATTCGTTTGACTGACTTCCTAAATACTAAAGCTTTTGTTCAACATGGAATTGTCTAGTTTAAAGATTTTTTTTTTCTTCTTCTTTAAAGATACCTGTCCAATTAAAGTGTAAATCGACTTTATTTACTGATTACATATGCCACGGTCCTTTGTTTTCCATCCCCTTTTAAAACACTTATGGCTCTCGTTCTGTGCTCACCCCTGCAGAGTTCTCCGATGCCAACGCCAAATTCTACTGTCGGATTTATTACGCCGGAGAATTCCATAGGATGCGCAAAGTCATTTTAGGAAGCAGCGAGGACGATTTTATCCGCTCCCTCGCGCACTGTGTGCCGTGGCAGGCTCGGGGAGGCAAATCGGGGGCTGCCTTTTATGCAACGGAAGGTGACACATTACTACTGCTGCCTCTCCCTTCTTTCCAATCTTCCAGCACTGAAGCGGTTAAAGAGAGCTGTCGTGTCGATATAAATAATTCATTTCAATGTCTTATAAATGCAGAAATCGTGGTGTTTTAATACAGATCTACAGCCAAAACTATTCTGTTTAAGTTGCTTTTATGAGGGCTTGTTAAAGCAGCAATCTGAAATGGCCAAAAAAAAAAATTATGAGTAGAGCAAATTCCTTTTGCTGCTTTTTATTTTTATTATTATTATTATTATAGCAATCCCACTTTTTTTGCATTTTTGCATTCTGTTAGGGTCTGTTGTGTTTCAGGCGGCTGCTGAAAATGTTCCTCACTGGGAGGTTCAAATGTCTGCTGCTATTCGCACTCCTTAAGACGAGGTTGCCATGGGAACAGCTAATCAAAGTAAAACAATAAACTGAGCAAAAAAGTTAGATTTTGAAAAGAATGACACGTAGGTTCATGTTGTGCAGCTCTATTTCTATTGGCTTATGCTATGACCTCAGATTGTTGCTTTAAGTTATATTCAAAGAAAGATGTTGTGTTTTACCGGAAAGTGTGAAGATCCAGGGATTGTTGCAAGTGGTAATCCGGGCTGCCACCACTCCGGGTTTGACCAGGAGACTACGGGTTTTGGCCACATATCTCTGGCCTACGGGTTTAACTTGTAAGCCTCCGGGTGGCGGCGTTCGGCAGCGTGGTCTCCTGGCATCCTCGGCGTCCTCTCTACATGTCCCACTGCAACTCCTGTCGATATGGCTGCATGGCATCAAATGGCGCCATGATGACTGGAACGCTACGTGACTTGTTAGCGTCACGTGACGCCCGTTGTCATGAACACGGGACGTTTTGTGACATTACACGGCGCCACATTGACATGAATACGTGACGCCTCCGTGCCATAAGGCATCCCGTTGTCATGGCAACTGGACGCTGCGTGATGTCATGTAGCGTCCTGTTGTCATGGCAACGTGGCGCCATTTGAAGCAAATTGACAGGAGTGGCAGGGGGAGATGCTGGGAGGATGTCGAAAGGATGGCAGGAGACGCCGCCACTGCCGAATGTAAGCGCTAAATTTAAAAATGTTATCTCCTTGTGTTAGCCTTCAGTAGAAGGTGGCAACCCTGGGTGTAATACCATTTTATAGGGCAATTTAAAAGATGTTGTATATGAGACTTCTTCCCCGCCCTCTTCCCCCAAACTGTAATGTGCAGTTCTTTTTTTGCACAATATGTATTCACATTGGTCTTTTCAACCTATTGTTAGTTGTTGTGTGGTCACCCCACTGTGGTTCGTAAGGGAACTGCTTTTGATTTGGCAATCACTTCAGTAATGGAGGGAGATGTTGAACGATTTTGTACTGTACAGTTGTTTTTTAGCTGAGCAAGATCTACATGTAAAACTTATACACTGTTGTAAGACCATGAACTCCTGGTTAGTCATCTCTGATCTTTCCTAGATGACCGGTTCATTTTGAAACAGATGCCTCGGCTGGAAGTGCAGTCTTTACTCGACTTTGCTCCACACTATTTCACTTACATTACGAATGCTGTACAAATGAAGGTAATAGTAACTTTTTTTTATTCAACCTTCGATTCCCTTCACCCCAGATATATGTTTATGTACTAGGGCAATTGATAATATTTTTAAGCACGGATAGTCTTCAAGCTAGAGTGAAGGAGTTATTTTTTTTTTACTGAAAAAGTAGTAGATGCATAGAACCGCCTTCCTGCAGATGTTGGGCCAGCAAATACAGGCAAGGAAATGCGAGATTTAATGAAGGTCATAGGTGGTGGTAGAGTCCATCATTTAGGAGCAAGACGGGAAAATCAGTAGCCAAGTTAGAAATCCTAGAAACTGGCGGCAGATAAGAGCCCTTTATTCTAACTTCGGAATCCAGGGTATGGTCAAAACATTGCTCTGGTTTGTATAACCAAATAAATCAATTCAGCAATGACTTTAAAATACTGTCACCAATTCAATAAGCTGTGTGAACGTTTTTCCATGTTAGGGAAGCTCTGAACTCCATTCACTTGAATAGAGCCCAGAGCTTCACTGACGTGGAGGAGCAGCATATTGAATGCAGACCCCTGTGTAATGTTTTCATCCTTATCGGCATAAACAAAGACAGATGTAACAAACCGTTCCTTAATGCTGTCGGCTCCAAGTGTAGAATGTGCATATACATTGTACACTCTTGACATGAGGTTCTGCTGCGCCAATATGTAATGCTAATACGACGTGGCAGTTCTGGCCAGAAAAAAGGTCACATACTCCATACCCATTTATTAGTCACAGATTATTGATGTATTTTCGTTTTAATGCATTTTTTAGAGACCCACAGCCCTGGCTAAGATTCTTGGAGTGTATCGAATCGGCTACAAGAATTCTCAGAACAACACAGAGAAGAAGTTGGATCTGCTAGTCATGGAAAACCTCTTTTACGGCAGAAAAACAGCTCAGGTGAGAAAATCCTGCTTTTCAAAGTCGCACAATGCCCATAAAGATGCGTTAGATACGATCTATAGCTTTAGTGAGAGCATGATCGCTTGGGACAAGAAAGAGGAAGCTAATGGCCAGAGCTTTTGAAACCTCGCATGAGAAGATACCTGTGGGATTGCAAACGCTCTGTTCATTGTAATGTCACCTATTAAAAGACTAATGCTGGTCCATTCAAAGGTTTCACAACCTGCAGTACAACGCATCAAAGTTTCTCCAGGACCGATACAGCTACCAGGACTTGGCACTAGGAAAAGGAAGCAATGAGAATTATGATCAGTTATCATGAATTGATTATCTAAAGAAATAAACCCTGCAGACCTTACACAGAGGCGGAAAAGGAGCATAATATAGGTAGTGGCGCAGATGAATATTGCATAAGAGACATGTTACAGGTCTCAGGCGTAGGTAGAGTGCAACGGGTGTTCCACAATTACACACTACTTAAGCATTTTAATGTGTGAGAGACTCAATAAGGAATTAGTGCAGAAACCATGCAGACACTGTAGACCAGCTAGATTTTCTGGGGGGGGGAGGGGGCCGTGGCAGTTATAGAGGTCCCGCGCTCTCCCAACAGGCATTTAAATGAAATGCCGGGGGACCGCGCAAGGTCTCTATAACACACGTACCTTCCCGCAATGCGTCAAATGCCACGCGAGGCACCGAGGAGAGCAGGCAGGGGGAACATTTTGCGTACCCCTGCTGTAGACCATTCACTTGGGTGACTTCTAATGATCAAAAAAAGCATATAACGTAGTGTTTAAAATGTTTTTCTTTGAGAGCGGATCCACACAGTTCTTTTTAACCTCTTTACTGCTAGAGGTGTTCAAATTAAATATATCTTTTTGGAAAGGAAGTGCAATAGTATCTTTAAAAGGGGAATGCATGTTGTGGACTCTATGTAAATCCCAGAACTTGGAATGGAAGAGCTGGCAGTTAATAAAGGTGCAGTTCCTCATGTATGTACATTTGGTAAAGGTTCCTTAACCATACTGTACCAGGGTTTCTGTTTTCACTTCTAGTATTTTTAAAAAAACAATTTTTTTTCCTGCTCACTGATTTTCATTTTTTTTTTCCCCTACAAAAATGGTTCCAAACCAAAATTAATACTGCTGCTAAACCCTTAGCACCTTTTGGCTTTTAAGAGACTTATCAGACAAGTTCAGGATAAGATATCATCTTTGAGTCTCTTTAAAAGTCTGAATGGAAAACAGCTCTGTTTTGCCTGGTTGGGTGAAGCATGTTAGACTAAACTCTCTACTGCAGGTTTTGGGCCATCTTCATTCTAAATTAATATAAAATACATTGCTAGAAAACAATTAAATAAGGTTGGTAGCCTGCTTTTAAAGGGCATCATATTAAACGTGCTTTCAAGATCTATCCCTGCAGTTCGCCCAAAATTACTGCAATGGTTTTACCTCACGAGGAGCGGACACTGATATTCCCCACTTCATAGACCATTGTGTTTACCACTAGGGCACCCTAATAAATACCAGTAGTGGTACTAATATTTATACAATCACTTTCTAGTGTTATAACACTTTCTCCGCTATATGTACGGATTTACAGCCTAATGTTGAAGAAAGTCCTGTGTTTTGTTGTTTAATAGGTTTTTGACCTGAAGGGCTCCTTGAGAAACCGGAATGTCAAAACAGACACTGGGAAGGAGAGCTGTGATGTGGTCCTCCTGGATGAAAACCTGTTGAAGATGGTGCGGGATAACCCCCTATATATCAGGTCACATTGCAAAGCTGTCCTGAGAGCCTGTATACACAGCGACTCTCACTTTCTCTCCAGTCACCTCATCATTGACTACTCTTTACTGGTGGGTCGTGATGACACCACTGATGAACTTGTAGTTGGAATCATTGGTGAGTAACCCTTTGCACACTGTAATTTTCTCATATGTTGGTGATAAACTATTTCCAGGTTAGTCTGAAAAAATGCAGCCTGGAACAAGGTAAGCAAATTGTATATTACACAATGTATTTCTATATTGCTTAGTTTACAGGGGAAAAAATGAAATGGTGCATGCATAATGAAAAGAGCTCTCTCTCTCGCGCGCTCTTGCTCTCGCTCGCTCTCATATTTATATATATATATATATATATATATATATATATATATATATATATATATATATAGTATACACAAAGAGGCGAATACTGCATCACTACCAATAAATAAAGCAAAGTCTAAACCTACCTAAGTCAGAAAAATATATCTGAAATAGTTATAACAAAGATATAAGCTGTAGGTGGTGCTAGAGGAAGGAGATAGATATGGAAACACAAAAAAGAAAACCTCTAAATTAGCACTCAGACAAATGTTTGCAAAGAATAAAAGGGGTACTTTAATTAAATTAGAAAAAAATAACAGACATACAAACAACTAACTGGAGAGCCTGCCTGACTAATGAATAATGAAAAAACCAATGGACAAAGAAAAAAAAAAAAAAAAAAAACATAGAATGCAACATATAATAATGGACCCAAAAAGATATAATGCCCTTATGAAACTAGCTTACTGTGGGAACAGAAGTTCCCACAATAAGGCAATATGGACCGGCCGGTCACCACATGTATAAGAAACCATAGAGCATCACAGGTCTACACATATAAGCATGATAAAATTCTTACAGAAAATAACATAAGTGCTATACTGATAGCAGTAAAAAATATCACTAGCAAGGTGTAAACCTATTGCAACTCAGGTAATGCTAGGGCAAAGGAGACATAAAGGTATGTATATTTAGTGACCCAAATACATATATTAAAGCAGATGGGAAACAAAAACAGGGAGGGATATAATAACCCAAGATACTCAGCTCCTTGATGTAAAGATACTGCATACAAAGATCAGCACAGCACTGTCCACTGGAAAAGTCCAAAAATATAGGACTTAGTTGGTTGTCCAAAATAGGGCAAAGGCAGGCAGGATCAACTCGTGAGGAAGGCTTAGTTGCCGAAACGCGTTAGTGGGCTAATTTTAATTTTTGCTGCTGTTGATCCTGCCAGCCTTTGCCCTATTTTGGACAACCAACTAGTTTCATAAGGGCATTATATCTTTTTGGGTCCATTATTATATGTTGCATTCTATGTTTTTTTTTTTTTTTTTTGTTTTTCTTTGTCCATTGGTTTTTTCATTATTCATTAGTCAGGCAGGCTCTCCAGTTAGTTGTTTGTATGTCTGTTATTTTTTTCTAATTTAATTAAAGTACCCCTTTTATTCTTTGCAAACATTTGTCTGAGTGCTAATTTAGAGGTTTTCTTTTTTGTGTTTCCATATATATATATATATATATATATATATATATATATAATCTGCCTCTCTCTAATATGCGGTGGAGGTTTTTTGACGCCTTCTTCACCCACCATAACTTAAAATGTGGTAAACCTACCCAGCCTTGAAAATTGCAAAGCCAGTACAACCAACCTCATACTGAGACCCATTAAGGTTGAAACATGTCTGTGAGTGATTTTACTGGTTTGCATCTAATCCCATGCTGTGCACAGCAGAGCATTTGCTTATATGGGTTTCATGTAAATGAAATTTCAGGCAAAAGGTGACACATGATGTGCTCATTTGCATGTCATTTCCCAGAATCCCTTGCTGCAGTGGAAGCACTGTATGCTAGGTGATAATGGTGAAAGGCAGGATTGCAGACCTGTCTAAGACATGTAAATGTGCTCACAAGTGATTATATATATATATATATATATATATATATATATATATATATATATATATATATATATATATATATATATATATATATATATATAGCGCCTGATCGGGAGGAGGGAGGGAAGAGGTGGCCGGCAGCCCTACACGTCCCCCAGCAGCCACCAGGCCCGCCACATAGCGGCCCTACGAGTCCAGCCGCAGCCTGCTCCTCACCCCCCCCCCTTCTCCCCACAGGCATCCACACGGTCTATACCCCCCCCCCCTGGCATCCACCCCCCTCCCCCCAACCGGCATTACCATCCCCCTCCACCGACATCCACTTGTAATCCTCAAATGGTGGAAAACTGCAACTTAGTAAAAAAAAAGTGTAATAGAATATATGGTATAATAACATTTTTAATATAACAATAAAATCTCGATTTTATTATTGTTATATTAAAAAACATTATTATGCCATATATTCTTCTGCACTTTTTTAGTAAGATGCCGTTTTCCACCATTTGAGGACTGCGAGAGAAAAGACCTCACTATTTGACCATTGAGTTAAGTGTATCTATCTTTATAGCTCGTCGTCATCATATTCATATCTCGTGCAATTGTTTTTCCGCTTCTCTTCATATTTTTCATGATTGTATAGCCCACGCGCCCCAGAACGTCCAAATATCCATTTTCATGCATGCATGCATACAATTGTGGATGGAAAAGGTGACGAAAAACCCTCCTTTACGGTGGAGGGTTTATTGTGTGTCTGTCTGTGTGTGTGTGTGTCTGTCACTGAGGTATTTTCGCAAAGTAGAAATCACTTATGAGCACAGTATCATTATGAGTACATAGCTAGTTTTATTCTGTGTGCAAAACAATGAGGAGTACTCTGGTCAATACAAAGGAATTGCAATCGGTGCACATTATTTATATATTTTGCAAAAAGCAGTTATTCTACATCCCTCGTTCCACGTTCTCATACTCTAGCATATTCTGCACTTGCTCCACTCCCTCCCTACCTTATCTTCTGTAATACCTCTATAATGTTTCTCATACATAATATTCTCCTTTCCCCGGGCTCAGTATCTGTGGGATATCTTTGTCCTGTTTTAGGAGTTAAAGCTCAGGCAATGTTGTTTGCACAGATAATGCGTGCAGCTCTGTTTGAGTAATTGCTCCCCCATCCTGCCTCTTGTATCCTTGAAACATTAGCCTCATCCCTTTCTGGTTCACACTGGTCTAATCTCAAACAGTCTCTCTTCTTACCGAGAATCCTTTTAGGGTAAAGTCCTAAGGTTTCATTTCCAACAATGTGTGACTGCGGGACATCATGTCTTCAGACGTTGACCTGCGGAGGAAAAAAAGAATAAAAATTGCTTGCGTGCATATATGCACATGCACATGCGTGTGGTTGTATTTATATAGACACGCAATAAGGTTTCTGCGCCCGAGCTGTCTGTAAAACCAATAAATGTAATCCGTTTGCAGCTGCGTGTGAGGAGCCACTCCTCAGACACTACTATAAAGGAGAACTCCAGAAGGAGCTCCCAAAACGACAAAAGAACAAACAATGCACACAAAGCGCAGCACAGATTAGAATAATAATATATATAAAATAATTTTAATTCCATAAATAATTGGTCAAATGACCACAAAGAATGTATCAATCACAATAAATGATATTCACACTACACTAATACAAATAAATAAATAATAAACCCATAATATACCAACATATAACATGTAAACAATCCCACTATGGAGTAAAAGGCCCAATCTCAACTCCTCCCCCCCCCCCCCTGCCTACCTTCATCCGTGTCAGATGACGCTGCAGGGTGATGTGACACGTGGCGTCATTTGAAGCGTGTCACGTCACATGGGGCCGCGGCGTCAGATGACGCCGTGTTGCCATGGTGACGCATCACAGAGCGTCTGAATCTCGGTAAGTAAACAGTTGCAAGGGCCTCACGCGATCCCCCGGCAATTAATTTAAATGCCTTGGGGAAGAGCGCGGGACCTCTGCAACTGCCTGCGCCCCATCAGCAAAATCTCCTGCCTCTCCTGGGGGTCGCACCCCCCACTTTGCGCACCGCTGGTCTAATGAATACATTTTCCAGAATATTTTGTGTTTGTTCTACTTTTCTACACTTACTCTGTGATCTAAAATAGACAACCCTACTAAATTACTATGCTGCAGGAGATAAGGGATATTGACACTTTCTCCAAAGTTGCAGCTTTGACCTGAATTAAAAATACATGAAGCACAAGTTCTATCTAATACTTGTCCCTAGAGAAGAAGTAACAAAGAACATGAATGGCAATGCAGTTTTTTAGGAGAAGATAACAATATAAGACATTGGCAAAATAAGTTAATTGCTTGTGTTTATCGACTTAGCCACCTTTTGATCTGACCATGCCTCCTGTCACTCTTATTAAAGGCACAGTCCCTCCTAGCTGCAACTACTACTGTGTGTTTTCAGTGTGGATGTTTTTATTGTGTCCTCTAAATCTAGCTCTCTAGTATTTCAAATTATGCCCCATTGTATTTTATATCCTTTCAGTCAGTCTAAATCCGTTAGCACTACTATACATTTTCTTCTTTAAAACCCAGACACAATTAGGATATGATGGGTAAAAAGAAAGCGACAGAAGACCTCCGTTGTTCAAAGTAGAGAAAGCTAGAACACTCATGAGGAAGTCTGGATGTCATCCGAAGGTTTATAAAACCTGCTTCATTTACATCCATTGTCACATCTATTAGTTAAGTTGCAGACAAGTTTTCTGGGTAGTGGCATGAAAATATGTACATTAACTTTCACTTGACTTCCTATAAAATTTTGCAAAGATTTAATAGAGCTTGTACTTGCCATAACTAAACTGTCTCGTTTGCAACCACTGCAAACTTAACTGTACAGGATCAATGGTCAAACCAAGTCCCAAACAATGAAGTAGCTGTTTCTGAGCATATCCACTGATTTCTTGCTCTATTCTAAGATAGTACAAGCTGTGTAATGCAACAGGTTATAGCTGTAGGGGGTCCTTGTAAAATGTATAGGAAGCTAAAAGTGACACACCCTGTATGCTCATGCACGTCTTTAACAATCTGCAAATTTAAATTAAAACTTTTGATTTCTTGTAGTAGTGTTTCTATTCTATCTTTCCGATCACAGGAGGTCTTTGTTACAACTGGGCTCCAGTTGAAGTACTTTAGAAGGTAACCAGTACAGGTAGTCCTCATTATCCAACGTTTCACTTTACAATGAATGCCATATCCAACGCTTTACAATGCAACCTTATGGGCCGTTTTTTGACGCCAGAATTCGTTATGCGACGCCTGAATGCGTTATCCTACGCTCACCGCCACTGATTAACATGGGGCTCACTTTACAGATTCTGTTGGATGACAGAGGACTGTCTGTATCATAAATCCTTTCCTCCTCCTCCACTCCAGCCAGGGCCAAGCACCATAAAAAAAACAAACTTCAAAAACCTTTTCAGCACAGCTCTTAGATTATTAAAGATTTATTTGTCATAATTAATAATAAAACATGGGGACAGAAACCTAACCAGCCCTATTCCCTGTTGTGTTTTGTGACATCACATCACTTCCCCTCTGAGGGGAGATGGGGCTTGTTA
Source organism: Ascaphus truei (assembly GCF_040206685.1). Classification (NCBI taxonomy): domain Eukaryota; kingdom Metazoa; phylum Chordata; class Amphibia; order Anura; family Ascaphidae; genus Ascaphus; species Ascaphus truei. The sequence continues at coordinate 55,474,715 of NC_134489.1, read as the reverse complement.
GTGCCCCCACTATGTTTTAATATCCGTATTCGTGAAATAGAGAAATAAAAAAAAATTCAAGAAAAAGCACTAAAAAATCTTCATCAATTGTGATGTGCTAAAATGTTCTAAGTGACCCCTTGCTTGCCTAAAAATAATGTGTGGGGAGTTGGAGCCAGAGATGGACACGATGAACTGATAGGGAAGTCAGACGTTGGCATTCTCGTGGAGACGTATGCACGTGAGGCTGCACTTATAGTGCTGGCGCCGCAACTGTTGACGTCACCCATCACCACCAGCGAAAGTTATAATTTGATTTCAAGGCCAGTGACATCACTAAAAGGGGCGGGCCGCACAATTTGATTGGTTTAGAGACAGTCACATATGGCGACTCTCTAAAAAATCAAATTTACCCGGCTTCAAAATTTTTGGTCGCTCCGTCGCGCTTACTAGAAGCGCTTGCGGCGGAGTCAATTAATTTCTTTCGGAGCGACGTCGCCGTCGCAAGGCACTATAAGCGCAGCCTTAAGGGAGATCTTCCTCGCGCTGGTTAGCTCATTACTTCATTGTTTTTAAAGAATCACTTTAAAATATTTACTATATATTGCACTATGAGTGTCTCTTGTTGTCTCCCATACACGTGAATACTCTATGGGAGACAAGACAGCTTTCCAGAGACACGAACTACAATATATACAGTGCCTTTAATCTAGGCACTCCGTGAGGGCATCTCGCCATTTTTAATCATCCTTTTCTTCTTGTTATATTCATGAAATAAAGATGTTTTTAATATTCTAAACGCTGTGCTGAACGTTCTGAATTAAAAAATATAATTTAACATTGGAAGGTATTTCATTAAGCGTTCCTAATAGGAGACTCGCATTACAAAAGGCCCCATATTCTCTAAGGTCTATGAAGTTTGGAGATGTGCAGGATTTTGTTAATTGGCAGATATGAGCAGAAGTGCTTTTGTTTTTTTTGGTTTATTTTTTTTCCTCCACCTGCTTTAGGCATTATAAATATTTATACGGTAAAAAGGGGGGAAACATTGGCAATCACAGTAATGAGTGATTTCATTATTACAGATTATTCAGATTTGAATATCGTCTTAATGCTCAGATGAACTATTTAAGCCTTGCAACTTCTTGCTCTTCATCTGAATATTCAGAGATAACAAAGTGGGTGTACCTGACTGGAATCCCAATTGGTTATTGACTTTATTGTTGATAAACCTTCAAAGGGACCAAATAACAAGTGCAGACCCATGTGACACACACATACACGTGGGACACAAACAAGGTTTTAATCGTATAACCATAAGGCTTTGTCCCCGCTGGCACTGAGTGCGCTCATGCTTGGAGAGCTCTCCAAGCATGAGCGCTGGGTGTCCTTTAAATTTTTGCAAGTGCTCGCGGGGAGGGGGTGTTGACGCTGCAGGGGAAGCTGAGCGCGCTAGGAAGTTTAAAAAAATGTGTTTATCCGAGTGCCGGTGAGCGTGTGTGCCTGTGCATGCACGCGCATCGCGTGAGCGGAGACTTGTATGTGTATATATATATATGTGTGTGTTTGTGTGTGTGTGTCACCTCGCCAAGCGCCGCCCGCTCAGCGCTACCGGGGATGCAGCCTAAGGCCTCGGTCCCGCTGCGCTCGTTGGCGCGGGCGGCAATGTCGCGAGTTCCCCACCAGCAGGGGAATCCTCGCGAGCCGGTCCCGGTCCCCACTGGCGGCACAGCTGACTACACGCTGTCGCGCGTCAGCCGCTGGAGACACCCGAGAATGGTGTTTTCTAGCTTTGACGCGTGACGTGTGTGGCTGTGAGCCAATGGGGAGGGGAGGCTGCGGGAGGAGGAGAGGCTTCGGGGAGCGGGGAGGAGTGTGGAGTGAAAGCAGGTGAGTGCCTTTCTCTGTGTGTGTGTCTGTGTGTGTGCGTGCCTGTCTGTGTGTGTATGTGTGTGCCCGAGTGCGTGAGTGCCTGCCTATGTCTGTGTGTGTGTGTGTGTGTGTGTGTATGAGTGCGTGAGTGCCTGCCTGTGTGTGCGCGCGTGTGTGTGTATGAGTGCGTGAGTGCCTGCCTGTGTGTGTGTGTGTGTGTGTGTGTGTGTGTGTGTATGTATGTATGAGTGCCTGCGTGTGTGTGTGTTTAATACTTACCGAAGCTCCAGCTCCAGCCCGAGTCCGTGGAGGGAGGGGGGGGGGAGAGTAGCGGGTCCCTCCGCTCAAGCCACGCCCCCCCTCCCTGTCAAACCGCCCACCACCCGCCCACCTCCCGCTCCCTACAGACCGCATATCGCGGTCTGTGTATCTCAGCGCACCGCCTGTCAGCAGTGCGGGTGCGCTGACTCTGGGAGCGGGGCCTTAGCCTAAGGCTGAAAACCAGGCTCCCCGGAGGAGATTCCCAAATTCTACCAAGTTAGTGGTTTGGTTTGGGTAGGTCTGTTATAACTCTATCAGAGTACTCCTAATTCTAATGAAAAACAGCACCAGATTTGTGAAATTAAAAAAATTAGATTGCTTAGGACTACCTTTTTTTAATAATTCTTCCACGAATCACAATTTAGAACTGTCTCACTCATATGGTTACTAGAATGACACAAGTTATTCATTGCTGTTGACGTACATGTTGCTGAGATTCAATTATTGGACCCTGATTCTGAGAATGTCTGAAGAAAGGACACTCTGATCTCAAAAGTTAATTAAGGAAAAAATGTCAAAAGGAAGCGCCGGAATGGAAGAGTAATGTGAAATGAAAGGATGACCCAAGATGCAGCGCTCAAAAGATCCGCATGGTATTCAAGTTATTATAGTTGCAATGCCTCCAGGGTCAACATGTATCATTGGCAGTGAGGTTATGTAAGGGGATCTATGCGGCTGCTTGCCGTTTTTTTTCTCTTTATTAAACTCTAACACCTACAAGTATAAAAGAATGAATTAAAGTGAAGGTGTTAAACACTGCGAGCCAAGACCGGAGTTGGTTTTGATTTTGCTCTGGCTACTCCCTTTTGTCTGATGTCTGTGTTCAACAAGCGTTTGCACAGGCAGCGCCCCTCTGTCTCCTTCACCCTTACCTTTTATTTACTTTGTGACCGGTGTGCGATAAGAGTAGAGGAAATACTTCATTTGCCTAACGCTACCGAATTCATTGGCTCCTTGAGAAATGCAATGCAAATTTCCACAGAAACAAAGATACATATTTTGCTTACAGCACACTTACATTTGTTTAAGGAAGGCAATTGAAGGATACATTCTTAACACTTTTTTTTAAAACTTTTTTGTTTTAGCCGGCTTTGGGGGCTTACCCCGTTAAGCATTTTACTGACTGCATGAGCTATATTTCTATCTGGCAACAGAGGTTAACCATTGTTTTTTCTTCTATATATTAATAATGGTAAAAAATCAAATGTGTTTATATTGTTTCCCCAACAGATTATATCCGCACATTTACGTGGGACAAAAAGCTTGAAATGGTTGTAAAATCAACTGGAATTTTGGGTGGACAAGGTAATAAGAACATCATTATATTTTACTTATAATTTATTCAATTTAAAACTATTTCAAGAGACCAGTGTTTATCAGAAGAGTTAAAGGCATACATTTTGGAAATTGCTGGTTAAATTGGTTTTAACCCTGCTTTTGTTTAAGCCATCTCTTTTTGTGCCCTTTCCAATGCCCCGTTCGGGAGATTTAGGTGTTTGGAATATTGCTTGTCTGGGAGGTTAAAAGAAGGTTCTTCTCTTCCCCTCCCCCCCCCCCCCCCATCTTTCCTGGTTACCATGGTAACCTCAAACTAGAGATGAAGACCATCACAATTTACTGTATAACACTAAAAAAAAAAGAACACAAAACGACCTGAGCAGGGCATCTCATGAGTTAAACTCTGGCTTGTGGGGTGGAGAAGAAGAGTGGAGTTTGCAGAGAACTGTAGTTTTTTTTTTTTAAGGGTTTCCGGAGGTTCCTGCAAAGTTCAACCACCTGTTTCCCCCTTGTCACTAAATTTAAATGAGCCCCTGAATCTCCCAAACAAGAATATTCTTCTGATGTCGCGGCTTTGTATTGGTGATCTCGGCGGCATTCTGTGTATTGATTTTTTTTGTTTGTTTGTTTTTTTTGTGTTTTCTTTCCCAGGGTTTCTCCCCCCCCCCCCCCCCCTTCCCATAGGATTGAAGCAAGGGGTATCCGGAGCTTAACCCCATTAATTTCAGCCTAGGGGGTGCCTGTAGCCTCTCCAGCTCGCTAGCAGGGATCGCATAATGGCCGCTTTTCAAAGCTCCTGCACCCTGCGGGCCAATGGGAAGCAGTGACATACTTTGGGGTGGCTTCCTATTGACCCACATGACGCAGCAGCTTTTAAATCAGAGTGCTACCGGCACCCCCTTCAGAAGTCGGTATCTCTGGAAGCAGGGTGTCCCCGGAGCTGAAATTAGTTGGGTTCAGCTCTGGACACCCCCTGCTTCAATCATATGTTTAAAAAAAGAAATCCAAGCAGGCACATTTTTTTGTGTGTTTAAGATGAAAGTAGCATGCAAAATCTGAGGTGAAAAAAAATTGGGGTGGGTTGCTGCTTCAATCAAGTCTCCCCATGTTCTAATATTTTGTGAATTGACACGATTTTCAACCATGCTACATTAACCAAAGGCATAACCACCGAATAGTATTAAATGAAGGCTTTGTGTTGGCCTCGTTTTGCAACACATTGCAGGCCATTCTGTCCGTAAAGGGCTTAATAGTAGTTACCTCCTTCTGCCACTCCCTTCCTACCAATAGGGAAAGAATTTCAGATGCTGAAAACTTCTCGTCAATTACATACTTTGAAACTCAGGGAGCACTTTCATATGACATTAGTTAGAAACATAGTTGGAGATTAGGACATGTTAAGACATTTCAGAAAGTTACTACTAACCAAAAGTAATAAGTAGGGCAGTCCTATAATACACAGTGCCAAGGTGTCACGGAAGTGAGTATGTATAGCATAAGAGCTACAGTAAATAGATCCAGCACACTTGGACTTTCTCAATAAGTGTAATTTATTTAGACAGTGATCGACGTTTCGGTCCCTATTGGGACCTTTGTCAAGATGAGTTGTGTGTTTGTAATCAGCCCTGTCCATATTATTTTTTATTATAGAATATGATTCTTATAAGCTTATTCTTCTGATGGCAAAACCTTGAATGCACAGAAAACACATTGAAGAAAATCTACCCTTTCAAATACTTTGTTATGGGGCAGAAAGATTCAAGTGCAAATACGGTTTAGATATTAAACCCAGTGAACACACTAGTGAAAATATAATACATTTATACAACTGTAAGTAGTGCTGCTCCAGAAACGGACTCGATCCAAGTCCAGATTGGTACACAAGCGGATAATAAAGAGTGCAAATACATCCAGTATTAAGTTAATATAAACATAAATCTGGATATATTTGCGCTCCTGATTTTCCGCTTTCAAATACTTTGTTTAGCAGTAACATTTTGTGGGGGGTTGTGAACATGATCTGTTCATTATTTCAATCTATTGTAATAAGCTTTTCACGTGCGGTTTTAATAAACCCATACATTAATGATCTGCCCATGAGATAATTAACTCCAAAGGGGACCAATTCTCTGTACCATGGCTATGGCAATTATTATAGTTTATTTCTAAAGCGCCAACATATTCCGCAGCGCCGTACAATGAGGGTACAGAGATTTGATAATGACATAAACAGTTGCATACTGTTAAATAATAATTCCACTCATTATTTTCTGTTCAGAAAAATGTCAATACTTCAGAAGATTGCTGAACAACAAACATAGTTAGTTTATTCTTCATGTTACTCACAGATGAAAGTTTAATCAATGATGATGTGCTCTTTCAGATAGTTATAGTAGAACAAAGACACCCTTGTCTCACATTGCCGTTTAGATGTTATTTGCTGAGTGGGTCTTGAGAGAGAGTTATTGGAGAGAGTCTTGCAGAGTACAATTATATTTATTGGACACTAACTCCGCCCCCTTTCTCATGGCTTCTTCAGACAAAGAAACGCCAAACAACTTCAGACTCAAATTTCATTCTAGGCCTTGAAATCATATCCTTAAGCCAACCTCAAACAACTGTTATGCATTAAACCTTTACTGGAATTCATCTCTTTTGGCTACATATGAATTCTAAACCTTAAAACATAGTCACATTCAATTATCTTGATAAAATGTATGAATGAGAACTTATAATATAATACATGATTTTGTGTATACAAATAAGGAGAAACGTACAGAAACAGAGGGGTAATAAGGTCCCTGCTCGTGTTTATAATCTACAGGGATTGAGGGACAATTTTAAAACAAAAGGTAAAGTGGCTGCTCATTATTGATAGGACTATTCCTCAGGTTTGAGTATGGTGCAGTGCAACAGCTAATCCCTTTAAGGTTTGAGGGTGGGGATGTTGCATAGGTGGGAGTGGGAGGAGGTGATCATGCATGGGGAAAGGCAGAGCACAGGGGATGTTTTAGGTATATATTTGGGGATGAGGTCTGAGATGTAATGGGGGGTAGCATCAATGAGAACTTTGAAAATCAGAGCTAGAGTTTTACATTTTATTCTAGTGGACATGGTGAGCCAGTGTAGGAAGTGTATAGTGGTGAGGAAGATAAGTATAGCAGCAGAATTGTGGATGGATTGGAGTTGGGATAGGTGGACAAGGGGACTACCAACCAGGAAGACTGTAGTTAAGACGGGACAAGATGAGCGAATTAGGATTTTAGTTGCATCATGACTGATAAAAAGGTGTATCCTGGCTTGATTTGGGAGATGGAGATGTCAGGACTGAATGGAGGCTAGATCTGATTCAAAGATGGCCCCAAGGTGTCAGCGGGTTTGGGGTGTTGATGAGATTGTGGCGTTATTGACAGTGAATGAACGTTTGGGTGTAGGGATGGCAATGGATGGGGGGAAAGTGTATTAGTTCTGTATGTTAAGCGTCATGTGACGGGACATCCAGGAGGAGATTGCAGAGAGACAATTGGGGACTGGAGAGGTCAGGGCAGGAGAGGTAAATTTTGGGTGTCATCCACATAGAGATGACTGAAAGACAAAAGATTTGTTTTAGTTTACCAGGAGAAGAGGTGGAGTGTGAAAAGAGCAGAGGGCCAAAGACAGTCTTGTGGGACCCCAACAAAGGGCTTGAAGATTAGGAAATGCTAGAGAAGGAAACACTGAATGAGTGGTTGGCTATGTAATACTTGAACAAGGAAAAGACTGTCACGGAGGCAAGTGGAATGTGTTCAGGAGAATGGGGTGGGATCAACAGTGTTGAAGACAGCAGAGGTTAAAAGAATTAGCAGGAGAAGTAATACTTGGATATATCTATGAGCAGGTAATTTGCCACACTTGCTAGTGCTGTCTCTGTGAGTGTAGAGGATGATCAAGGATAAGGATGTTTGATAAAAGGTTATTGAAGGGATTGTAACAGATTTATCCTAGTTTACAAAACCCTGTTCTTTTATCTACTGTATTTATCAGTGGAGAAAAACATTGATCTAAAAAATAAAATCAATATTAAAAGCATAGTGTGGATTAGAAGGCCTATAACAGTGATATTCTGTTAGTTGAATATTAGATAAGGCCTTTGAAAGACTGGTTCTTAATATTTTTAGATCTCTAACAAGGAAATATTGAAAACAAGATGTGTATTTCAGACAGATTATAATTTGGTTAAGCGGTTTAAAAATCTCTATGCTAAATCGGCACAATCTCACTTTATTGAATATGCCTCTAAGTGTCCCACTAAGTGATTGAATCCACAATTTTCCCTACTCTACACCTCCCCCTCCCCCCAGAGCACTGTATAGGAGCTTTTTCCTGCAGAAAAATGCTTCAGAATCCATTCCTTCTTTGGGGAAGGGATCTGGAGTCGTGTTTGGCGCTGACCTTCTTCAAAGATGCATGTTTGTGGTTTTTAATTCAAGTGTTATGTAAGACACTTAACACAGTGATCTGGGACTAATTACTTGATAGGACCTCCCGAAGCTTCTGCTAATCACATATAAAAGGATACTAATAAGAGAATTGGTCGTTTATGTCCCCTCTCTTGCGAGGATACTATTCTGACCTCAGAGGTTACTGAATGAATGCATTTGAGTTGTAATGGAAAGGTTCTATAGATATACACACACTTGAGGCCATATGTACAAAGAGGTGGAAAGCTGTAAAACACTGTATGGCTTATTCAAGTCAATGAACTGTAAGGTGCCTTTCCACTTAAGACTTATTGGTGAATATGGCCCTAGGCCGTTTTTATTTCTGGTATCTCCCACCAAAAGATGGTTTAGCTGGTTTATAAACCTGTACAGTTTGTTTATATATAATATAAATATTATTTTTCTTTTGAAATCCAGGGAAAATGCCGACCGTGGTGTCTCCAGAACTGTATCGGACTCGTTTCTGTGAGGCAATGGACAAGTATTTCCTGATGGTACCTGACCACTGGACGGGCCTGGGCATGAACTGCTAAAACACTGAAGAGAATGTCTTATAATGGGAAATGTCTCCCTCTGGCACCAAAAGACTTTTAAATAGTCGCCCCTTCAAAGCTTTTCAATTGCAAGTGAAGAGCCTTGGGCTAAAGATCAAAAACTTCCTTGCATTTAAACTACATCGTGTGGACTAGAAGAGGTGCATTTGAAGCAGGATATAAAATTGTGAAGATGATGCTGTATATAATCTAAAAATACAGGGCAAGAAGAACATATCTAACTGCAGAGATCATTATTCAATTGTATCAGTAGGAGCACTAAAAAAAAGTTAAGGTTCCTTGAGGTTTCTCTTCATGGAGTACCAGGCTCTAGGTACATGTGTGTGTGTCTTCTGTGCAGCCATTATCCTTGATTTCAAGTTGCACAGTTGTTCAGTCCACATGGAACAGTCTTTGTGCTTGGAAGGCTGTGAAAGCCAACAATGGAACCCATGCTCCTATGCCTCTCAGACACAGTGCACTACACAATTCCTTTTTTCACTATTATGTAGGTCTGCTCTGTACTGAAGACATGGCTTTACTTCAAAGCGTTCCGGGCATTTTATTTGTCAGCACTGATATCAATTTGTAGATCACCATTCAAATAACATTCACAGCAGTTTGTTTGTTAAGCCCTTCTTGCAGGGCCCTCTGGCAGCTAAAGGGTTCAAATATGGTTGTGGATGTGCTCTGGCTCCCTGTATTTTATTTCTTTAGCTGAATAGAAGAGTTACAGCTGAGTTAGTAGGAGACATCACATTGTTACACAAAGTACCACAGTTGTAAGGGGAGCTCTGAGAGAGCACGAAACAATGAAGACACAACAAACTAGTGACTCGGTTACTATACGGTGCTATGCCATACGGCCCATTCATTTGAAGGTGTCTTACAGCATAGAAACGCTTAGTAACTATAGGCCACTGTCCCTTACAAGAGCTGCTATGCAGCATTTATCCACATTGCCGTAAAACCACCGTTTCTTGAGATTGTGTAGTTTTGCAGTAGATGTAGAGAAGTTTATGATCCGTCTCTAATGAAATCCATGAAAATACGAATACAGTACTTTGTTTTCGAGGTTTATATCTTAGCTGTTTAGTCGGTAGCTGTTGGATTCCCCCCCCCCCCCCTTTTTTTTCTTTTGGAGGTTTATTATTTAAAATTAATGCAAAAAAAGCATCCTTTTGTTTTGTTTTTTTTGGTGAGGATTTTATTTTGTAGTTTCCAAGAAGCTAGATCCGACTGACAGTATTTGCACATGAACATGACATATATTTGGATATAGCTGGCTGTATTCATACATGTGCAAAATGAATATAATTAAAGCATGTACTGTTTAATGCACACCTAGTATATCACTTCTCGACCTCGTGTTTTTTATTACTTCTTAAAGGGGTATGTTAGACGTGTATGAAATACATGTTTTATCCTATATGTTAAAGACTTATAAAGCAGCAATCCTGCCTATTTCACATAATTTTATTTTTAACATCATTGTAAAGGAATAGGGGGCAAGGTCTGTAGCTAGAAAACTCTGTTCAACGCCTGGTAACCTCGTTTCCTTAGATATTTACCGGTATACAGTAGATATGTTCTACGTGGACATTTAAACGGCAGTCCAAGGGGAAGCCACAACATTGCGGCTTCCTATTGGCCTATGGGAACACCATGATTTGACAACCGTCTTGAATTCTAAAATAACACCATTCCATTCCAGAGTAAAGGCTCCAATAAGTGCAGTGCTGGTGGTAACCAATCTGCAGTTGTCCTAACCTTGCTAATTAGGGTTGGAGATTGGAGACTTTGATTATAAGGCCCTGGGATTGTACTGCTACATCTATGGGTCCCGCAGTCCCCTTTATATACTCCACACAATGTGCCCTCTCAACCCATTGATTTACTTTGGGTTAGGGAGATTGATGACTTTTTTTTTTAATTAAAAAGTGCTCCTGACTTTTACAAAGTTGTCCCAAGCAGATGATGGGGAAATGCACATACTAAGAGTGGACCCATATGTGGGACTAGGTAGCAGTGACGTTTTGCGCATACTCGCTTTTAAAGCGGCCTACAATGCACTCCAGTGTATTTATTCTGGAAAAAGTAATCAATAATCAGTTAATTATAAAATTCAATTATATGCTGAAGCTGGATTAACCACAAGGATTAGTAGGCAATGATGCATAAAGAAAAACAAATAGCAGAAAGGTGAATCTCAATTACTAAACGTGTCTGATTAAACAAATGCACTGAAAGATTAGGTTTAGATTTTCTTTTGCGTTTTTGGCAGTTTGTACCTTTTATAACCCAGTCACCCTACATACAAGTGAACCTTCTTGTGGAAAAGTATTTTTTTTTCTTTTTTTTTCTGTGGATACAGCCTTACCTCATCTAATTATTTTTACATAACTGGGTGTACGTTTTGCACAAAAGTCACATATTATTTAACTAGATTTAAAATGTTATGGGTCCATCTATTTATAGAACTGCTTTTCCAGTCACTCCTAATGTTACTCACTTGTGGTTGATCCATCAAGGTGTCCGTGGTACAAAATGTTTCCAGTATTATTGCTAAAAATAAAACCAGATTTATAAAAGAAAGGAATTCTATTGTTTTCAACAGGACTGTTCTTTCTTTGATTCTGTTACGTGTGTGTGTGTGTGTGTGTGTGTGTGTGTGTGTGTGTGTGTGTGTGTGTGTGTGTGTATACATACTCCTTCAGAAATATGCTTTAGTTGGGTATTTTGTGTTGAATTCCGTTTTCTTCTTTTTTTTTCGATCCCTATTTTACCTTTTTTTTTAAAAAAAAATGTATTCCTCACTATTCTCAATTAAACATTCTAGTGCAATTCATCTAACACCACCACTGCATAAATAAATCATTTTCTAGTGCATTTCCCCCAAGACTTTAAAATATTGGAAGACAGAATATTCTCTACTATTGTCCTACTCAGTGAGCTAAAGACTTCTATAAATCACTAGTTTCAATCATTAATAATTTTGTATGCGCACTTATCTTGGCATTTAATTTACCTCTGGCCGTTCTGTCTGAGAGTGGTTCTCAAAAGACAAATGGTGTACACATCAATGCAGATTAATACACAGATTTATAATGCCTTAAACCTGTCTGTTCAAGGTCTTGGTATTTGTTTTGTATATAATACTCATGTTTTATTTACCAACAAACTCGAAGACAAAGTAGAAGCAAGTACTAGTTACTATAAAGTTTGGGAATTTACATAATTATTTCTAAATTGGAAAATCATTGTAATGTTTAAAACCCTATTAACCTATTATTTACGTTTATCTTCATTTATGCTAAAGCTGTTCACCCAAAGTCACGCAGGCCAATAGGAAACGGCAACTGCTAGCACTTCCTATTGGTCTACGTGATGAGAGATTTTAGACTGCGATTTTGTTTCCCCTGGGGGGGGGGGGGGGGGTTTATCTCGAGAGCCAGGGGGTCCCTGAAGCTAAAAATAGTGCAGTTCATCTCTGGGACCATCTGGTTCCTATCCTTTGAAGAAAAAGGGAGGTAATTTTTTAAATCGTACTGCTATTAATTTAATTGACAACATGGGAGAAGACCACTGATAAAAGTATTGTCCGTTACATTGGATATGTTATACGACTTTATTTAGCTAAAGTTCTCATGGTGTTTCAGCTATGTTTTATGTAACATACCATTTTTTTTGGTGCTTTTATTACTTTCCACACAGCTATTTATTTTTAATTTAAGCTGTATGGCATCTGTTGTTAATTGGGTATAATGCAAGCACCAGTACTGTTTATTAAAGTATGTATCTGGTTTCAAGCCTTTAATCTAACTATATTTTATGTCTCACAGCAGGCTCAACTATTTAATAGGTTGACTACTCTGAGAATTGTACTGTTTATAAATAGGTAGATCAATAAACTGGTAGAACAATGTTTTTGTGTGTTTTTTTTTTTTTTTTTTAAATATATATATTTATAAATATGTGCATCATCCACATCCGTGTCTAAAGTCCTTTGTAGTTCATTCTGCTGAATGAAGACCTCCCCAATAATGTTCCAGCTACTTCGGTTACAAGCCTCTTTGTTATCCCAACAATATTGCTGTTTTCCTCCTCATCTTGCTTTTGTTCATCGTCTTGGTCTTTTAATGTATCTTGAAGTTCACGTCTTTAAGAAGGCAATTCCTTCTAAAAGACATTACTAACAATGCAACCTTTTTCTGTAAGCATAACATTTGCTCTTTAAAGAAAAATTGATTTGTATGTCAATGCAGATGGCTGCTTTCACTGCTAAACACAGCTGCTGGTATTTACTTGGTAGTCTTCTGCTACAATATACCATCTGGCGCTGGAAGAAATTGATTTCAATAGGTGGTAAGGTGTCTTCCACCTTCAAAAAGTGAGTTGTAGCAGAAGATTGCGTACTAAATTTGGTCATAAGTCTGGTGCTGCAGGGTGTCTTGTGAAATAGCACTGCTTCATAAATATGGGCCTGAGTCTCGAAAAATGTAAGTAAAAATAGGTTAGACTGTAACCCCTAGTGCTGGTTGTGTCCCTCTGGCACTTATGATTGCGCCATCACTGATGATTAAATGGAAGTCATCTTCCTAATAGATCGTGTTCTGCTTCTAGAAAAACGAGCAATAGGATTATAACATAGTTATTACATCATCGGGCCCCTGATGTGCCAGACAACAATGAAATGTATATATAACCATGGGGACCAAATGGCTAAACAATATTAATTGGATAATGATCTAAAAAGTATATGAACAGGATTAGCAATCCTTATGCTGAGATGTAATCTTAACATGTCAAACTGGACCAAACTAGTCATCCCATCAGGTGGCTCCGCAAGACTGGATGTCCTAGAGGTTCTCTGGTCACTGGGGATATCCTGTCGGGAGAGTCCTTCAGCATTGCCATGCTTGCTGCCTTTCTTGTGCTGGATGGTAAAGTCAAATTCCTGCAAGGCTCCAGCGAAGCCATTTTTCATTCTCACCCGACACCCTCTAACCAGCTGAGGGGAAGGCTATACCATACAGGTAGGGCTGGAGCTTCTTCAGTGCCCACACAATTGCTTGGCATTCTTTTTCAATTGTGGCATAAGCCACCTTCCGAGGCAACAGCTTGCGACTCGGGTAGACGATCGGGTGCTCTCCCCCGTCCTTGTGTACGTGGCCCAGTACAGCACTGACACCATATTCCAAGGCATCGGTCTGCACTACGAATCGTTTGCTGTAGTCAGGGGCTGCCAGGATGGGAGCACTGGCCAGGGCAGACTTCAGAGTCTGGAATGCCTTCTCGGAATCAGGAGACCAGGTAATCAGAACCGAGAGTTTCTTCTGGGTCAAGTCAGTCAGGGGTTTGGCCAGGGCGCTGTACTGGGGAACAAACTTCCTATAGTAGCCAGCGTTGCCTAAGAGCCATAACTTGCTTTTTTGTTAGGGGCACTGGCCACTCCAAAATTGCCTCTACCTTAGCCGGCTCTGGCTTGTGAAACCCCACATCTACTCTATGCCCGAGGTACAGTATCTCTGCCATCACGAGCAGACACTTAGATGTCTTGAGGGTCAGCCCTGCTTCTCCTATCCTTTTCAGCACCGCTGCTACCTGCACCAAGTCCCATGTCATCCAGGTATGCCCTTGCGAAACTCTGCATCCCTTCCAGTAACCAGGATTTGGAAGGTAGCCGGGGCATTCTTGATCCCGAATAGAATAACTAAAAATTCATATATGCTACTTCGATTGATGAAAGCTGACCTGCGCCTCCTGGGTCAGTGGGATTTGCCAGTACCCCCTGGACAAATCAATGGTAGTCAGATGAGCTTGCAGGGGCAAGTTATCCAACAGCTCATCCATGCGGGGCATGGGATAGGCATCTGACACAATCTGAGCGTCGAGCTCCTGGTACAGTACAGAACCGAGTGCTCCCATCCTTCTTGGGTACCAGGACTCTGGGACTGTACAATTACCCCTAGGGCCAGCATCTCCTCGACCTCCTCTATGCTACGCTTCACCTCTGCTGATACCCGATAGACATTCTTATGCAGAGGTCTCTGATCCCTGGTGTGGACTGGGAGATCAGTGATATGGGTCCTGTCTGGCTTATCCATGAACAGGTCCTTGTAACATAGCTCGTGCCTGCACCCGCTGGGGTGTCTCGAGCTGGGGACCTATCCCTACCTGCTCTACTGTGCCCCCCATCTTAGCTTTCCCTTGGAGGTCGGGCAGAGCTGGGCTCGCCGGGTCCTCCATCGGTGGGCTACAGATAGCCAGAACCGATGCCGCACTCGTGAAAGACTCCTTCAATATATTAATGTGATAGGTTCTATGTCTCCCTGTCTCCTGATCTAACTGTACAACATAGTTGCACTCGTTCATCCACCGGAATACCGTATACGGGCCAGCCCTGGCAGCCATGAGTTTGTTCTACCAAGTGGGCTTCAGAACAAACACTTGCTGCCCACAGATGAACACTCTATTCCGGGCATTTTGGTCATAACAAGTCTTTTGCTTGGTCTGAGCATCCCTGAGGTTAGCCTGAGTCAACCTCTTGAATCAGTTTCTGTTTGAAAAAGAGCAGATGAGGTGTCCCAGGTCGTTACCGAGTAGCACCTCAATATCCAACCCTGGCAAAACACCCACATCTCTTATGCCTAAACCGGCACCCGTCAAGAAACACCTGGGCGATCTGGATTTAGCGAGGTCCCCTGTCTGGCATTGTGACGTGCATCCCTGGTCCAGGGAGCAAATCTGCTGGGCTGACCATATCAGGTCGCATCAGAGTCTATCAGGCCGGCTGCCTGGCGATTTCCGATGGTCACTGGTCACAAATGCTTCCTCCGGACATCATTCGCTTCAGCCCGACAGCTGCAACTGGGGGACCATCTGCCTCCACTGTTGTGCTGCCTGTAGAGGGTCTAAGGACCGCCCCCTGAGCCTGCTGCTGGACCTGTTGGACAGCTGCTCGCTGCTCCTCAGTTTGTGCCAGTTCCACAGAGTTGGCATCCTGAGGCTTTCAAGTCCGGACCCCGCACAGACCCATAGGCACCAAGCTTGGTAGCCATCTGGTCCCTCAGAGTCCATGACTTGGAAATCCCACAGTTCATTCAAAGGTTATCAGTACATATCCCTATTAAACATAACCCTTTAATAAAATATACTGTGTCCTGTATTTTGTGTGATAAAAATATGTGTCCCTGTTCTGGTGTCAGGGATGGAGTACGGGTATATACGGCCTACACGCACTAAAAGGGGTAAATGATAAGTGTATATAAGCGCTAGTGTATTCAGTGTTATACAAACAATAGAACAATAGAGCAAAACCTGTGATACAGTCTTTGGATGAAGGTCGTCCTTAAGCTGCCTTAGGGGTTGATCTGGGATCTTCCAACCAGATATGGAAGATGTGTGTAGAATAACCTCTTGTGGCGCTGAGGAAAGATGAATGGAACAAAGTCTTGTGCAGAAATTCCTTCTTTTATGGATACCTCAGAGAGGGAGACAAGAGATATACAAAAAACACCACAATAGTGTATTACCCTTTAGACAATGTATGACATGGTGATTAAAGTATCAAGAGCATTTATTAGTTAAAACAATTGTGTCTACAATTGATGTAAAACATGAATTAATAAACAGTAGATGGACTTCTGTTGAATAAATGAAAATGGAGGCTTCCAAGCGCTTCTGCTAAATGAAGCCGTGCTGCTCCGCCAATGGTAAAACCGAAATCCTACTCACCGTCCTTGAGTAGGACATGTGCAGTGGTACGGGGTCTTTTGCCAAGGATTGCCGCCTGCTGTGGGGTGCCGGACGTCTGTTCGTGAGATGCGGGGAGATTTCCTGGTGTGCTCGTGGTCTCAATACCAGCCGAGTAAATTGCAAGCTTCTCCTCCGCTGACGTCACCGCCTGGTTGGTTCAGCTAGCACACCAGGAAATCTCCCCGCACCTCACAAACAGACGTCCGGCACCCCACAGCAGGCGGCAATCCCTGGCAAAAGACCCCGTACCACTGCACATGTCCTACTCAAGGACGGTGAGTAGGATTTCGGTTTTACCATTGGCGGAGCAGCACGGCTTCATTTAGCAGAAGCGCTTGGAAGCCTGCATATTCATTTACTAACAGAAGTCCATCTACTGTTTATTAATTCATGTTTTACATCAATTGTAGATACAATTGTTTTAACTAATACATGCTCTTGATACTTTAATCACCATGTCATACATTGTCTAAAGGGTAATACACTATTGTGGTGTTTTTTGTATATCTCTTGTCTCCCTCTCTGAGGTATCCATAAAAGAAGGAATTTCTGCACAAGACTTTGTTCCATCCATCTTTCCTCAGCGCCACAAGAGGTTATTCTACACACGGCCTACACGCACTAGCCTCATACTTGGCACACTCTAAAAATAACTTTTAAACTTTTTACACACAAAACCACTCTCAGCTTTATCATATAGCTGGAGCATCCTCTGAACCCCTATACCAGGTTCAGGAGACCTGGGCATGTAGTGGGCACCCCCCCCCTTTATATTAGGGATTCCCTGTATGGTTGCAGGTATGCATTAACCCCTTCATGCCCCATTTACTTTGTCTGGATTATACTGCAGCAGGAATCCTGGCGGTGTCGCAAGAACGTTTTCAGGGTCAGAGTTTGCCCGGAGCAATGTGCTTGGCTGTGTCCGAGAATCTCACTCAATTCCCGGATCCAACTTTTGGGGTATCCCATAACTCCGGAACCCCGATACATAGACACATTCTGTAAATACTTTCTCCAGCAAACCCACCCTGAAACTTACAGCCTAGAAATCTTCTGGTCCCAGCACCCCAGGAAGAGCAAAACACAAACAAATCTTTAATGTTGCATAATTTGCACAGTCACAGTAAGGCATTTCTGACATCTGGGTCCAAGAGCTGACACTCTAGGTCCTCAACAAACGGATCAGGGGTACCAAGTGGGCTGAACCTTTATTAGTGAGCCTGGGTACCCCTTCACTGTCACAGTATCCCTAGCCCATAACTCTGCAGGGGACCGTATATGGGAACATGGTCACATTGAAACACAGTATACTATAATACTGGGCCCATTACCACGGTTCCTAGGGGCAGCCAGCCGGGCTTTAACTTGTATTTGGAAGGCCAGCTACCTCCACCGTCACAGTGTATGTTTACCATTACTCAGTATTGGTGATGATGATGATAATAATAATAATTATTAACACCCTATGAACTTGTGGTGCGGTCTGTTTCCAGAGGCTTGGTTCCTAAGTACATTGGTAAATGTATAAATCTGCAATAATTGTTCATAATTTAATCAGGATCCAAATCTCTAAAATATTTTATCTTTAAAACAATAGCAGCCTTTTTGTTTTCTTTTATATTTTTTTCAATAGGCTGCTGCAGCTCTAGCATGCAGACGCCAGCAGCTCTGAGACTATGTGTGGGGTTGTCATTTATCCTATGATGTCACCTAAACCTGACACGAGTTTTACTCTGAGCTGCTTTTACTTGCACCCCGACTTTTTCTCATATACAGTACAAAAAAAGGGAATTTAAGTGGAGCTGGACCATCTATTCTGCGAGGATTCTGTGTTTACTAATCAAATATGTCCCTATGTTAAGGGGACATGCCTTTGGTCTACAATTTGTAATAATTACACTTCATCCAGTGTTGCCAATTCTTTCTTTACAGCAGGCCTTAGAAGTGTCCCCATTTTTGATGAATATTTGTCCACAACTAGAGCCAAATAAACCTCAACTATAGCCAATTCACACCTATGTTTAGCAATTTAAGGAAACCGTTCCAAAGACGGAAAATGAGGCGGGTGTGTGGGGCAAGTGCTTGCAGCTGAACACACTGGCAGCTGGTTGGTTGCTTAGCGCGTGACGTCAGTTCCTGTCCCTATTTCCGGGTCTTTCCTGCGTTTCACGCTCATTGTCTTTTCGGTGTTGGAGCTGCAGGTACTGTACGCATTGAGCGCCTCATGGGACGGTGGTTCATTACGACGTATTAAAACGTCTCGGTGGTTTCACCGGTCTGTCTGACTTGTGATTCTTTTCTCACAGGTTTTACTGCCAGAATGAGAGCTAAGGTAAGTTGTAACAGAGCACACTGGGGACTTGTTGCCCACGAGGCTCAACAATACACCTCCAGCCAGGCCTAACTTGATCCCCGGAGCCTCGCACCTTACAGGCCAGTTGTATTTTGTATGATACTCAGGGACTTTTCTGACTTCTTTAACTATGTGCAGAATCCCCTAGTGACGGTATTAATAGGTATTTAGGTTACAGTGCATACTCCTTTTTGTTAATATTAATAGTTTGCACAACTTCAAGGTATCCTAAACGTTTGCTGGTAAAGGCACAGGTGCCAGAATATTACTCTAATATATTAACAGAAGGAAACTTATTTTTTATAACTATTTTGTTTACTATTCAGTTTGCAGGAGTTGAGGGAACTTTATTATATAATTTTTAAATGCCTAAAACGGGGTACCTTGCAACTGATCTGTGTACCCCTATACTCTGGTAACTCAATTGCTTTCTGAAATACTCGTTTTTGTCCACTGGGCAAGGGTGATATAATAGTGTTAAACCTGCAAACTAAAGGGGGGAGTTTTAGTAATACCTAGCAAATAACGATGCAGAATAAAAGTGCCCCAACATGCCATTTTATTGCATCTATAAATCAAATCACGGTAAATGAGCGCAGAAACTCATTTGTAATTTTTATGGCAAAGCAAAAGTGACATGGGTCAGTACCTCAAAGCAGCATTGTCTTAAGTTGGATGTTATGATTTACAACCTGTGCATAATGTTAATGTTTGAAAGTGACCTTTTTATATATCTATCTTAAATGAGGATCAAGTACTTGTTGATTACTTGCAGTCCATATGGAGAATATTTGCCATGCCCATATATAAGAATATAAATTGTGTAGATTAAATATTTGTATCTGTAACCTCAAAAAGGTCTAATAAAGTTTTTTTAGGTAAAACTGAAATGTGCTATATTTTATTTTCCCCCCTGTAGTGGCGTAAGAAGCGTATGCGCAGGTATGTTGTGACTGTTCAGAAACCTCCTTATAGGGGCTTATTCTATACCTGCCAATTTTGAGCTGTTTTGGCATTCATTTTTTTTATTACCCAAACATCTAGCAGTAATTTAACACTTCCAATATAATAAAAGCATGTAAAGGCTGATGCAATTTTTAGGGCCCTAGGTTCTAACATCACGAAGGGGGTTATCTGGTAGGGATTTTTAACATCCTAGTCTGGTAGTGATTGTTAACATCATAACTGCATGTTTAGTAAACAGCTTTATTTTTACTGTCCAGGCTGAAGCGCAAGAGGAGAAAGATGAGACAGAGGTCCAAGTAAACCCCCCACTGCAGCTGCTATTGGAAGTTTTGGTGCTGGGCTCAATGCAAACCTTTTGTACGAGTAGGAGTTAACTATCATATCCAGCTTTCTCTTCAGGGATGACTTCTTGGACAATTTCTTGCATATCTTTAGAAGATATAGAGGCAAAATCTCCCTAGACAATAATCTGTCCAGGTTCCAGTTTGTGCAGCTGCTTCAATCACATGTTCTTTGAATCTCTAGTTAATCATTAAACTACTGAATCAACAACACATATGTTCTGTGTTTTTTATTTATTTTTTCCCTCCATAACTTTTTGGCCACATTAATAAAGGATGCTTAAAACCACGTCGGCAATAACTCAAAGTAATTTATTCAGCCTATATTTTCAAGATCATCCCCCCCCCCTTTTCTGCTTTACTACATTTAGTCCATTATTTGTAGTATAGTTGGAATTGAAGCACATACCATTTAAAGGATGTTCTATTAAAGCTTATCAAATAAGTAGTGGTGTCCAATAAAGAATATCACTTGTGAGCACATTCACATGTCTTAGACAGGTCTGCAACCCTGCCTTTCAACCATCATCACCTAACATACAGCTTCCACCGCAGCTAGGGATTCTGGGAAATGACGTGCAAATGAGCACACAACGTGTCACCTTTTTGCCTGGAATATCTATTTACATGGAGCCCATATAGGCAATATGGATATTCCAGGCAAAAGGTGACACATTGCGTACTTGTATGTATGTATACACATATACCAACTTTAAATTTGTACTCTGAAAATTATTACACACATTTGCTGTTTATTCCATTGTATGTGCCTGGTTACCAGTCCCCATACCTCTCAAGTAAAAATCTTCACTGAATCCAGTGAGATGGGGCAAGCAGCACATTGCTCACCAATGCATTGCTGCTTTTCCATCATGGAGGAACAAACTATTGTGTTACAATTCAGCACTATGGATTAGCTGATTGCACAATGGGAATTATTTAACAAGGATATATAATTCAAGGGTGGACACTCCCCCCCCCCCCCCCCCCCCCATCACATTTCTCAATTAAATTATTCCAATTGAAATATATTTATTTTGAATGGTTTCTCCAAAATTTAGTTTAGCTGCATTGACTTATAACAGGAGTTTGCAAACTTGCTTCTTGCGGAACTACTTTGATGTGGATGCTGTACAAATCAATTATATCAAATGTAATTGATCATTTTCTGTAAAACTGGAGGGAAAAAAAACAACCTCTAGTATTGACCTACCAGTGAAAAGTCCCCAGGCTGTAGTTGCGTAAATACGTTTAAAAGGTATCAGATACCAGAGTTTGAGAACTGCTGATCTATAAAATTAATTATGCCCAGGCACAATAAATATTTATTTTTGCTCTGGCCGATGCTTTCACCGTAAAGCACTTTTTTTTTGAAGGGTGTACTGTAAGTGCCCATTAAGACATTCTTCATTTTCAGTGCGTACGTGTAGTATGTCTCTTCAAGAACTGAAGTCTGTAAAGTAACAGGTTATGCTTTGCCAAGAATTGACTGCTACCTTGAGATAATTGTTGCAATGGTAGTAATATCAGTGTTTTTGTACAGATAACGGTATCCTTATTTGTAAAGCAGCAATTTATTCTACAGTGCAGCGCAGTAGGGGTACAGAGTGACAGGCACAAATTGAATAATATACCAAGAAGGAGAAATAAGCTCAAACAGATACAGAAGGTAATGAGGTCCCTGCTCCTGAAAGCTTACAATCTGGAGGTACGAAGACTCCACATACTTTTGGCTTCAGAATCAACAGGACTATAAAAAAAATGTCATGATCAATTAAATAAAACAAAAGCCTACTAACAGTACTAAAAGCATAATTTTATTAACAATACCAATAGTCAAAGAAAGAACAAAATAACGAAGGAACAGTCGTATTTTTATATAAACAAAAAAGTTATTGAACATTTAGCGAAGAACTTAATTTAAATATACACTACAATAAAAAAAATTGGACTTTGTGGTGGAAAAAAACAACATCCTTCCCCAGATTTAATAATACCATGATCACTATAAAGAATGTTTCTTGATCCCTTAAATAGGTGTGGCATTGTAATGCAAATTTTCCAGACCATACATTTGTGGAAGAACCTTAGTAGTCTAAAAACATACCTATTTAATTTTTTTGATGCTGGAATGTCTGTGGCTTTGTGATCGATAGTGTAGTTGATATAGCTATCTGATATCAAAGTCCTGACCTTCTCCCTAACTTCAGGAATGGAAGACAAAGTATCCCTCCTTGTTCTGATAGTGACCTCAGCTTTCAGAAAGGCACAGTTTCGGTCAATTCTTTTACAGAAGCTAAAAAGGCATTCAGTGAACCACACTTTTTGGTGTGTGCTGTACTTTGCAATCTTTACTAGCAATCCAAGAGTTAACACTAGGGAATATAACTAATTATCATTCAGTGAGATTATTCACAACAATCAACCTCCTCATTCAGAGCCTCATTTATAAATGAAAACTGTAGCACGTTTTTAAAAGGGATTTTAAAAACTACAATTGATTTGATTGGGCATCAGTCACCCAGATTTAACCCATTAAAGGGCAGTCCAATCACTTTTCTTCTAATCGGTGTAATTGGCTTCCTTTCGAAAGATTCAATAACCCTTAAAGTAATTGTCTTTCTCATTTGTATCTATTGAAACACGAATATGTATCTCTTCTTTTCGCAAACTGGATTCATGCGCAAGAGCTACTTATCTTTATATGACTAATGATGACACCATAATTATGATAATTACCATAATTACTTTGCAAACAAATGAACTGAACTAAGATAACAATTTTGATGATTAATGTCTTCAGGTAATCAGATTATTTGTTAAACAGTGTAAAATGCTCAAAAGCATTTGTCGACCTTGGAAAATACAGTACGTCTATTTAATCCGATTTTAGTTATAGAAGTGTCGGTCTGTCCATTTAACCGATTAAACATGCCACTGTCCTTAGTTCCCATTCATCCTAGGTCGCTCTGCCCTTTAAAGATATCACTGGTATTAGTTCCCTTCGGTCTTCACTTTTAAATGCCCATTAAAAATTAATGTTTAGAGCAGGTGAGAATCCACGGAATGTGATCCTAAAATGTCACTACTTTAACGTAAAGGAGGACCTGCGACGATGGGGAAACAGTAGCTTTCGAAGAGAGAACTCATGATATTCCCAGACCTCTCACAACACTGACACGCTGGCAGGAAATGAAGCCAGTCACAGAGAAACTGCGTAAATAGAACATAAAATAGAAGTGGGGATTTCCCTTCAGCCTGGCCATGCAGCTCAATGGAGAGCAACAGCAGGCCAGATTGCTGGTGGAGGGAGAGAGGCTTCAGGAGAAGCTGGGCCTGCTGAGCTGACCCATGAGGGTGTCCCCACCAAGAGAGCAATGCATTCAAGCACTACACAGATCCTGGAACCAAGTGGCGATAGATTGAGAAATCCTGTGGGACATCCATGACTCACTAACGGTGACAAAGGTATCACCCAAGCAAGAGACAGTAAGGTTAAAATCTTTATAAGAGGACGGGGGAGAGTTATGTCAGGACACCTTCACTCAGGCTACCAGAAACAAGAAACTTACAAATTTGGATAGCAAAACCTGGGAGCCTACAGGGAGAGAATCCAGAATGAATGGTGTAACAACAAAAGTTGATAATTAGATTTTTGCAGTTTACAGGCGTGTGTTTTCTCTCTTTTATTTGGACGAACAATTTATGTAATAGGACAAGCTTTTGAGAGTTCTCTCTTCCTCAGGTCAGCAATACTGGTTTACAAAGGAATCTATGGCTAAAACAGAGGTTAGGAAAGCAGAAAAAAAACAGATGTAGATAAGGTGGGATGAGAAAGGGATGTCTGAAGACATTGGAAGGGTAATAAAATGGTGACACGGAATAGCGTGGTGGGGAAGGGGATGCTGTGGAAGGGGGCAGGGGGCCGACGACATTAAAAGAAATCTTCCAAAAACCTCCCATTCTTGTGTTCCGGCAACCACCAAACCTCAAACAGAAGTTAGTCAACAGAAAACTTCATAACGAACTTAAAGACAATGATAATGGCACAAAACCGTGCAACAACACACGTTGCAAACTCTGCAAACTTATATGCCAAGATCCCACAGCCAGTCACAACCATGGAACATTTAATGTTAAAGGATCATACTGCTGCACATCCAGGAATGCAGTATATATGATTGAATGTAACAAATGTGACCAAGGATGCTACATTGGTGAAACCAGCCAAAAACTTCAAGGCAGAATGAAAGGTGTCTTATGACATGTCACGAAGCACTGCTTAGCAAGTATGGTCCAGTATGTCCCATCGCTGGTGCTGCAAACACTCATATGATCACCATGTCACTTTACAAGGCACCACAGATTAGAGTGTGAGCTCCTGGGCTCAGCAGTAATCCTGTGCCTCACTTACGCTATTCTTCCTGTGCTGTGATGTCTCGCGCAATTTCCTCACCTCTTTTGGTGTGTGTTTTGTTTATTTTGTCCGTTAGCAATGAATCATTGAATAGATATATGTAAAAAAAGAGGGGGGGAAAATCCAACCACAAGTGACGTCATTCGTGCTGCGCCGCTTCCGGGTTAGGTAGGAGAAGTTCTAAATCGGGAGCCACGCTCAGGCGGCGTTATAAGCGGATTCGCGTTGTAGCGGATTGCGCTATAACGGGGTTGAGCTGAACATATAGTGTTTGGAGTAAATGTATAATGTGTATACTGCAGGTGCAAGGTTAAATGTGTTATGCGCCAAAAGAAAAAGGGTAAAAACATGGTCATGCAGGCATCATTGACTCCTTTCAGGGAACTGATCCAACAAAACATAAGGAGTAACCATAATAATAATATTATATATAACAATTTTTTTTAAAAGGACACAAGAAAAAAAACCACACATGGAACAACTTCTGCAGCTGCAGATCCACAGTATTATATTCAGTCTCACCTGCGGGGGTCTCACATTCTATGAGATCCCCAAATCTCTACCTCTCATGAGAATAGCGTTAAAGCTGCAGTTCAAGCAATATCATGCATGTGTGTTTTTTTTAAATAAATCAGTTCTGTAGTAAGAAAAAATACTTTTAGCATTTTCTGTTTTAAAAAAAACAACTTTGAAAGACCAATTTTCTTGTATTCTATTTTAACAAGCATGTCGTTTCCTATAGCAATCATTTACATTCCCCAGATTTAAAGATGTCGCCAAACTTTGCCGATCAATAGACGGAGAACGAATTGACCGGCAGCTATGCAGTTCTTTAGGTAAGTAGAGATTGTCCACATGAAACTATTGAAGTAAAAAAAAAAAAAAACGGGAGCTTGAACTGCAGCTTTAAGTTCTTTGGAGAATTCACTTGTGGGGGTCAGTATTCAGCTTGACATATGTATCACTATCTCCCAAAATCCTCTCAATTTTTTTTATATATAATCAGTCCCGTTAATAATATCGGAATTATAGATACTAGAGAGCTACAAACTTAGATACTTTCTTAATAAGTACAACATCTTAACACTGATTGTGGACTGCACACTTTATTTTCCATGTGCTATTTTGGAGCCTGTTGTTCTGTTCCCTTGACGACAAAGAAGCTTGAATAGAGATAATACATCTCCTTTACCACCAAGTTATGATATCTCTAATATAGATTTTCTCTTTGCCCATTATGTTTGTGTGTTCACCTTGGAGCTGCGAAAGCTACAAACAAATTATCGTTTTTCTCTGGAGGATTTTCTATTGTTTAAAAATCTTTGTATAGAATTCATTCTTGTCTCAGTTATAATGTTTTGTGTATGTCATTTTATCTACTAGTCATGATCTAGTCATGATCAGAATGATTGTGACCATTTAGCACTTTTTACCTGTTCAATTTCACATATTCCTAGGTTTAATGACTCCGCACCATAATTTGAATTATCACTTAATGTTTGTAATATACATCTTCTGTGTTTTTTTTAGAACATATGTTCACGTTGTATGCATGGTCTTTTTTTTAGATCTCTCAGATCAGATAAAACACCTGTATTGCTACTTTCACTAGAATTTCTTTAATTATATGTTGATTCCCTTTTGAATAGTTAAATCTGCAGATCCTCATACCAATCACAGCAGTGAGAGCCAGGGAGAGGACTGTGAGAGACCCGTCCCTTATTTCTTGGCCGCCATAACTGGAAGTGTCACCATATGACGGCCAATCGCAGCAGGCACCAACGCTACGGAAGCAGTGAGATCGAGACTCTTCCCACTCCCAGGAGATCCCGGTTAACCTGTATTCTGTCTTAAAGAATGGACTTCTTGTAAGTGAACATTCGTGAGGCTTTTTATTGTTCTAAAGTGTAAAATAATTTTTACACCGTCTGCGCTATTGTGCTTTTTATCTTCTCTCTTCTGAGTTCACCTGCACCAACCTGATCATCCACACATCGTTTTCCACAGATTGTTAAATGATTTATTAAGCTATAATGTGAGGACAACCTTCGGAGGATTACCACCAATTTAGGCCACCAAGTCACTGCAATATTGCGCATCTTGTGTTTATTCTTTCCATCGGTACCGTCCCCCGCTCCTTTTTCTTTTAAGACATTGCCTTCTCGAGGAAACATTTGAAACGGTTTCTTACCTAAGGGTTGAGTGGATGACCTGTGTTTTAAAAAAAAAATTATAGCTTTTATTGACCTATGAGTATTGTTAAACTCACTTAATTACTCACTGTGTGGAACATTGTATTCACTTATTTAGTCCTGGCATTAGATTCAAATACTCACTGCTGCATGTGGTGAACACATTCACGATTAGCAAAGTTATTGTTTATTTTTATCACTTGGGTTCTGTTCCCCAGATTTGCACATTTATATTTTGTGGGAGCGCCACCCGAGACCTTTTTCGGGTTTATAAATCAACCACATAGGGCATTACAAAAAGTCTACCTTATCTGATAAAATCTGTGCGAACAGCCACGATTCATAAAAGTCATATTTGATGTGGCTAGGCTGAATGGAAGGGTGATAAATTGGAAATGCTAATTTCATAGAAAAAAATCTCAGAAACATCTGTTTGGGGATCTGCAATTCGGTGTCCTTCACGTCAATCCCTGACTCTATAACAGCAATTGCTGATCTTATAGACTCCATCTAGAAAATATCTTATCTTCAGGTATTGATTTGCCACCTTTAAATTCATAGAAAAAGAACAGATGTGTTTCCTTTTCTTCTTTGATATGCTGGAACTGGAATTATGGGTCTGGGTTCTGTATTTCAACACAGTGCAATTAATCCCTTCATTGGGATTAATGCAGTAATTCAGTGTTGCTTGTCCCTTCAACACAGAAGATTTTCAATGGAAAGAGAGGAATAAGAATAGCTACCGCATTTTAAAGGAATAAACCATCCTACTGTAATTAACCTCTGGACTGCACTTCAAATGCGGAGTATGTATTACAATTAGCATATTTGGAAGTAACCAACCAATCTCTAGGGTTAAGTTTCCAAGTAACCAATTTGTATTTCACCTCCCTTACTCCTGATGTTGGTGTGTCTTACTTAATTTGTATTGGAGCTCCTTATGTAAATGGTGATTCTACCACAGAAACATTATAGAACAAAAGACAAAAAGGCCTAGTGCTATATCTAACTTGACATTATAGTTAAATACTTATCTGTATATATGCTCATAAGCAAGGGTAATTTAATTCAATTCTTTGGCCAATATATTTTAAGCCTACAACCCAACCAATTTACAGTAACATTACATTCTGAACATCCTTGCATAGAATATGTAGGTTTATTGTAGCTTGTGTCTAGTTATGTTTGTATTCCCAGCTACCCATATCCTCTGGTTTAAGTCAATTGAACCACCACATTGCTGCTCCCTTTGTTGTATTTTCAGATAATTAAGATACCTATTTTCTTAACCATGTCTGATTCTCGGATACTATTATACCACTGTGATACCAGTGGTATAATCCTACCTGATATTCGCAGTAGCATAATTTATTTATGTTATCTCCCTTGTTCCATGTTACAGATAATGAGACCTTGTGGAATTCACTTTCTCAAACTTCCCATAATACAGTACCTAAGGACTGAGAAACAATTCATTCGTTTCGCAGACACTTGTACTTAAAAACGTCCCCTCATCCCTGGTACTTGTTATTGGGTGCCATGTGAGTATGCATACAACAGTGAAACATCACATATGTCTCTTGTGTCCATTATATCTGTTATTGTTATTAAAGAGGAGACATTGTCTGTCTGGTATTGGAAGGTCTGCTTCCTGTGATACCAAATGGTGTCGTAGTCCAAATTTTCTCTGGTACCGGCTCACCGAGTGGTCCTTTCATCTTTGGAAGAAGTGGTTCCTGTTCATCTGATGGAATCGCAATACCATTAACCTACTGTATAAAGCTTATACACACAGGGGGAAAAGAAACATTTTGGGTTTCCAAATAGGAGTCTCTTCCATGCATCCAAATCCACAACTCACCTGGGGAGATAAAGATCAAGCACAATATCAGTCCTGAGCAGGGATATCTGTTTGCTCAGATTTCATCTGCCTCTCCTGTATATATTTACATCTATACACACACACACACACACACACACACACACACACACACACACACACACACACACACACACACACACACACACACACACACACACACACACACACACACACACACACACACACACTCTATTTAAAATCTTGTATTCTGTCTTACAAACTTTTTAGAGTAACAATAGTATTGCTAAATGTCTTTAAAATTGTAAAAATATATTTCCAATTTGCCTAAGTGTACATAATTTTACTAATATTATTTTGTCATATTCACCTCTCAACAAACTGTTTTCTGGATTTACCAGTTTGTTGTGATGAAATGCAATGTTTCTGCTGTTTGAAAACCAGACAAAGCCATTTCATTTAGTGAAATAAACAGGCCCATGTCCTGTCCTCAATCCGAACAGGGAAACCTTAATAACAAAAAAAAGAGCAGAATCATCTCTAAAATCTTGTTCCCTATCAGGCAACCTAAAAATCTAAATTGTAATCACAATTTCCTTCTAATTTTAAATCACCTTTTCAACAATTCTTTCATATAACCTCTGTTTTTTTTTTTTTTTAAATGCCAGAACATGTTCCCCCCTTGGCATCGTCCAGGACAGCTGCCAAAACAAGGATTCTGTCCTTTGACATTAACCAATATAAAACAAATATATGTCAAACTAATATATACCTTCAAGGTATACATTCTCCAAGTAAGGTTCCTGCAAGTTCACTTTTTTTTGTCACTTTCCATTTCACAAGTAGTGAGTGTCTTAAGACTTGCCTATATGTGAGTATTTTTACTCGAATATATACCAGTTTTTAACTGCACTAAGTCACAGAAGCATAAGCTTTATTTATTAACCCCTTCAGAGCATATTTCACATAATTCGCTAGAATGTTTATGCATTTAGCATAGTGATCTGCTATTGAGACTTACCTTGACATTGGTTTGCAGGCTTGTCATGATTTGATCAAACGATGCAACAAAAAGTATCCTTTATCATACAGACTAGCTGTAGGTTTCAAAATGTCTATTTTTCACCAAATATTCTTAGCCCAATGGGGAAGCGCAGGGATTCACTTGCTGTCTGACATTAACCAACCATGTCTGCAAAACATTAATATATACTTGTCACGGAAGACCAGGTTATTTACATTTTTTTACCGGGATCAATCATTGAGCAAAACAAGGTAATGAAATAAATTGTAATTTATTCTGCATAAATTCGCTTATACACAATGATACACAAAATACAGACAAAAAGACACACTTACCTTGGGACTGGGGTCAAAAAGTAGACTTTCGTAGGTGCAGGGAACTCTATGGGAGAGTTTTACCCTGACCGGGACTTAGCCCGGAATCTCCTGGAACACAAATCGTCATAAAGTTCCATACAACACCACTATGTTCTCTTCTGAGAACTTGTTCCCCTCTGACCACATTAGTCCAAATCTCCTGGAACGGAAATCGGCATTAAATTCCAGCCGCGTCCGCTACGATCGTTTATGAGAACTTGGGCGCAAAAGTCGGGACTTAGACTCTGGCGGGCAAGCTTTTCAGGCTTGAAATCGAAGCCGGTTGTTCTACTATTCGCACAGAAGCAACTTTGAAAAGCCCGCCCGCGCTCTTACTACCGGTATCTGAATTGCTTTTTCAGTGAAGCTGACCTTTGAACCCTGAAAATCTATCTACATGTACCGCTGTGGGAATGTGAGCAAGTGGTCTCTTTGAATCTCAGATTGCTGATCTGAAGAGGAAATTAATTTTTCCCCTTATAAGGCTGTGTCCATAGAGGGGGGAGCCGCGCTCCTTAGCGCTGACACTGGGGATCGTCTGCACAATCAGGAGCGATTGCATGAACTAGCAGACGAGCCAGCGTGCACGATCAGGAGGCGAGGAGAGGAGGGGGAGGTGGGGCACTGACGTCACTGGGCCAATAGCCCGCGAAGCGTCAATGTCACGCCACCGACGTCACAGTGTCACGACCTCCAGAGTGGTTTAAATTAGGCTTAGATACAGGTAATAAAACAATGGACAGCATTTGAAATAACACCTGATCTTATTTCAAACTCCTATTCAAACTTCACATATCACATTGGGCAAACTAGGTGCAAGTTATTTTGGTACGTTGACTCTAGGGCCCAGATCAACAAAAGGATGCTACGCTTTAGAATGCCTTTACTTCCATTCATGCTAAAGTTTAGCACCCTTTTGTGGATCTGGGCCCTAGAGGAAGAAATATTAATTTGGAATAGCAGTTACTCCAATGCCAGAAGGGGGAGCTGTTAATCTATATCTCTACCAGAATTATTTAATTGAATATAGCCTTCTATTCTAATCTGCTATTGTAGAACACAGCCTTTCTTGGTCATAAACTGTTTGTGATTGCATTCTTTTTTTAAAATAAACATGTTCTTTGGCTCATATTAACAAAAAATGGAAAGAAAATGGTAAAATACATTTCAGGAACTATGTTCCATTAACCTGGCATGTGAAATCTAATCTTGAATCCTTCAAATGTGTACAAATGTATTGTATCAAGTGAATAGCTTTAACTGTTTCCTTGAAAAAAAAAGTATCTTAAGGATGCGTGATAAGCATCTTTTGTTCATATTTTCTCAGGAAAACATTAGAATGCGTTATCTACCTCGACAGCTCCATGAGCAATTTATCCTAGCATACTGTACGTCTGTTTAGACCCTAAGATATGTCAAGATGTGAAATAAAAAAAGAGAGGCAAATTCAACCTGGACATGACTAATAAGCGAATAACTGGGACATTTACTTTTATAGTATAATAACATTTGATTTTTATACTAGCATTAATTCATGTTGGGCTTTGAACGTGATACTAGACATAATGAACATAACAGTAGACATACATTAGAAAGACATGGTGATATAATTGGCAGCAGTTTATGCTACATTAGGTAAAGGTGTTTGTGATGGAATAGTCTAGCCTTGGAGCAGGATAATGCAAATGACCTGGTCGCAACAGTAACAGGTTCTGTGCATTGCTAGCTTGACATGCAGCTAGATACATGTAACTTGGCAAAGGTCAACCACTGAGCCTTCTAGGGCTGTATTCTTTATAGTTAGTGTGAGTATAATTCACTGTTAAGAAAGTGAGACATTTTCTCTCAATGATTTGAGAACTTGGTCTCCATTTTATATACATTTTTTAGCATGTAAAAACATCGTACTCTTGATCTTGAATATATTTTTGTAAAACCTGGGGATCTATTTGGCAGGGCCGAACTTACCTTGGGCGGGGCCCAAGGCGGCAAGTGGGGTTCCTCCTCCTGCAGTGTTATGACATCATGGCATAATGGTGTTTCGTTGTCATGGCAGCGCGTCACGCCGCTATGACAACGCGATGCTGCAGAAGGAACTTCGCTCCGCATTAGGTAAGTCCTCCCCTAGCTATATACACATGCACACACACGCACACATGCGCCTCCCCCAACCCCCAGCTACAGACACCTTCCCCAGTTACAGATACACTGTCTCTCCCCCGCTCCCCCGCTTCCTGCATTGGGGTGAGCAGCGGTGCGGTCCTGAGCTGGTTTGGAGACTCCCCAGCACCTTTCTTCTGCTCTCCCCTCTTTGGCAGAATATGGATCCCTGAGGAGGGAGAATGGGTCCCCCCCAAAGGCGTGGGGCCAATATACCCATCTTGCTTGCCTTGCCCAAAGGCAGGCCCTGATTATAATTGCCAAAGTCTAAAAATTGAACTTCTGTTAATTTTAACATGTGCACATTAACACCCATTAAAGAACTTTGCTATATGGTTCTCAGTTCACCAGCTTGTGATTTGGGGATGCTCTTAAATGTAGAAAAAAAGTATGTGTGCCGAGCACGTGCATTTTAAGGGAAACCTCTTTCTCTTTTGTCACTGTTTTGTCACAGAAATTGTATTTCTGATGGTGATGTTTTTAACTACAAATTAAAACACAATTTCAGTGTCAATAAGCAACGAAGTTGGACTTAGAATGCGTGAGCTCGTCCCCCCTGTTTTAGCTATTTGCACTTCTAAATTTATATTCACTGAATTCCTAGTGTGTGTGACTGTGTGTGTGACTCTCTGTGTGTGTGTGTGTGACTCCGTGTGTGTGTGTGTCTCTGTGTGTGTCTCTTTGTGTGTGTGTGTCTGTATTTCTGTGTGTATCTCTATGTGTGTGTATGTGTTGTCTCCGTCTCTGGGGGGTGCGCTCACCATCTCCCTGTGAGAATCGGGTGCAAGCTCCGCTCCAGAGTTTGATTCTGACTTACTGCAGGCTTCCTCGTCAGCTCCTGCTGTGTGCACTGTGCACAGCAACAAATCAGCACTCTGGTTTCACTTTCAGCCTCTGCTGACAGCAGTTCTCGGATTGGCTGAATCACCCTTTATATGGTCAGCCTTTGCATCTGCAATTTGGCTGAGCATAACAGTTGTTTCATGTGACATGTGCTGGTCGCAAGCACACTGTTATTCCTTGCCTTGCTTTGTACTCTGTTTCCTTGCAGTTGCACCTACAACCTTGCTACAGATACTGATTACACACCTGTCTCCTGCCCTCCAACTCTGCTATGGATACAACTAAGCTGCTTTCTCCTACCCTCAACCTCGGCTACATGCCCCTACTAATCTCATCTCTCCAACCCCGACCCGGCTAACCACGACCACACATCTGCATTCCGGACGCTACATTGTGGCTCCAGGTTGGTGTATATATATCCCCACATCTACCTCGATGTTCAGTCCAGTCTGCGGTGAGCACCCGTTACAGTATGCTCAGCTCTGCAAACATGGACCCCGCCGAGGTTGATCGAGTTGTGACCCTGCACGCCAACTTGTTTCACTGATTTGCAACAGTACACATTTAAGAGTGACAAACGTATGGATCAGGTGCAATCCACCATAGACCAGCAATACCGTGCAGCATTCAATCCTGCTTCCCCATCAGTGGCTGTCCCGACACCGAGTTTTGACCATGTCACCACTGAACCACTACTCCCTATGCCGAATCGCTATGGCGGGGATCCCCTCATCTGTCGGGGGTTTCTAAACCAGTGTTTTATTCAATTTGAACTTACCCCTTCTCGTTTTGTGTCTCAGTGTTCAAAAGTCGCATACATCATGTCCCTGTTAACCGATGATGCTTTGGCGTGGGCATCTCCTATCTGGGAGTTAAGATCGGACCTCAAAAGCGATATATTTATCTTCACACAAGAGTTCCGAATGGTCTTCGACACTACAGGACATAAAGTAACGGCTTCTTCTTCCTCTCTCCTACATATTTCTCAAGTCTCAAGGCAGTCGAACGGTGACCCGCTATGCAATGGAATTCTGGACTCTCGCCGCAGAAACCAGATGTAATGACGAAGCACTGGTAGCAGTATTTTTTCAAGGATCCACGGAGAACCTCCAGGATGAACTCCCTGCAGGTTTAGAAGCTCTCATCACCCTACGTATCCACATGGACCTACGCCTACAGGAGAGAAGAGCCGAGAGAGGGTTCAGCGCATAGGAGGTACACGATCCCTTCATACGTTTTCACCAGGTCCCATTACCGACTGTTCCCTGGATCCAGAGGAGGCAATGCAACTCGGTGGTTCTAGCCTATCGACCAGTGTAAGAAATCCAATTTAGCAATAATTATATTGTAATGAATGAATCTGTTATCAAAGGCAGAATGTTAAAGTATACAGTATAATAGTCTGGACTTTCCTTCATATCTATATATTATCTGATTGTATATTCAGTTATTGTTACATGTGCAGTATTCTAAGTGAAAGGTCAGATCTATTCTGACAGACAGAATTGACCCAAAAGGTCAATTCGTGGCCTCAAGTTGTTGAACAGCTGCAAGTCCTAACTGGGAAAAATGCTGCATAAGACTTTTCAATTCAGTAAGTTTGAAACTACTTATATGTTCAGAAGTAGTTCATATGACATCAGTAATGTAGGTAAATACCATGTTGGGATATAACATCTTAAAGGTTAAAATGGCTGACTGGGTGGGTCTTTATGGATAAATACAGCAGTGAGCTTAGTGAGTTTAGGAAGGAAGGATGGAGAGAAGATAGGCCAGACGAAGAAAGACCAGGCCAGATTGATAATACCATGAAGAGGAGAAAAGGACATGTTAATACCTGAAGAGAATATTAACAGAAAGAAGGTTACTATGTGCAACTATTCTTAAGAATATCAATCTATTTGAAACATCACCATCGTCATTCTTACTATTTTTGTATGTAAGTAATTATTTTCAAAATAAACGTTTTGTTTTTGTGTGCAAACGACAAGAATGCTGAATTCTGTTATATTGATGTGAATCTACAGAAAAAGCGAATTTAAGGACATTTAACATTGGCGAGCCAGCCTTCATTCAGTTTTTTCGTCACATTTGGATTAGAGGGGGTGTTGTCGATACATCCTGGATCCAAGATTTGAGAAAAAATTGAAACGAACCGAAGAAAAAAGAAGTGTCAAGTTTTTGGTAGATTTGACTACAGTTGATTAACAGATCAGAGACAGAGAACCACGTTTCACGAATCTCCTAGAGGGAGACGGACTGTTCGGGGGTTGCCTTTGTCTGGTCAAGTTTCCCAAGGAAGAAGGTACATTTGCGGGACGTGCAGGGAGCATTGTCTGGAGCATTTGTATGCGCTGAATGGAATAGCGTGGAATTTCTTCAAAGAAACGTTGCGACGTTTGTGGGGGAACAATTCGAGTTTTTTCAGCACAAGTTTTCGGTGAAAGAAAATACTTAACAAAACGTAAGTAATGGAATTTATTAATTCATATGCAAATGACAGTAATATGATGTTAAATGTGTTACCTCATACATCTACTGACACTGAATTATGGAATTCTCTGTGGAATCAGGTGCAAATAGAAAATGAGAGAATAGATAAGAAAATACTAACTATGCATAAAGATAAGAAAAAATTAAGAAATGTCATGAAAATGATCAAAGTGTTTAATTTGATGGTTTTCAATGATGAGAATTCGCATAAAATTGAAGTTGTAAAAACTGATCAATGTTCAAATTGTAACATTTTACATAAACGCATACATGAGTTAGAAAAACAAATTGAAACATCCAATATCAAATTTGCATGCGCTGCTGGTAAAGACAAAAAGAAAAAAGATACTCAAGGGGCGTCTTTTATTCCTAGTTCTAGTGCAGACGTAGATATGACTGACATTAGCAGCACAGAACTGACAAGGAAAAAGTTCCATGACAAAGCAGCCACACTGAATTTAAAGATTCACGATCATTTAATGAAGGTATTAAAAGATATACCTGATTATGAGAATCACCTGGATGCATTTCATAATGCAGACATTTTTGAATCTTATACAGATCGATTTAATTTGACTGAGGAACAAAGAAATAAGATTTACAAACTGTGGTTACCAACTCACATGAGTCGAAGGTTAAAAATGCCTGTCAGCATGCCTCAAGAGGATGATAACGGTGATTTTATACAAGGGTCCTGCATTGACAGGCTT
The DNA here is from genome assembly GCF_040206685.1 of Ascaphus truei. Taxonomy (NCBI): domain Eukaryota; kingdom Metazoa; phylum Chordata; class Amphibia; order Anura; family Ascaphidae; genus Ascaphus; species Ascaphus truei. The sequence continues at coordinate 55,438,798 of NC_134489.1, read as the reverse complement.
AGCCAATTAATTTACATTTCCACCGGACATGCCATTACCGTTGATATTTTGGAAGATCTTAAACCCAAAATTACAGAGGATACTTTTGAGTTTATGTTAAAATTCCAGACTGCATACAAATTACTGTTTTCTGATCAAGATTCTGAAGAGAAAATGATTAGAGCATTTGTAAAAAAAATTACATTTTTAGATCCAGTAACATTAGCAATTGCTTCTGAGAAAGAATCATTAGAAGTTGCTGCTCTTTTTATTGATAATATTAGACGTCAGCTTTTGCAGAATAATCCCAGACTTAAAATCTCAGAAGTTGTTAATGATAGAAATGCCTTTCATGCCACTCAAAAAAGTAACAGCTCTTGGAACAGTCAGAGTGACAGGAGTGACAACTGCAGAACAGACAAGCCTTTCCGGCTGCAAGGTTTTAAATGTTTTCATTGCGGAGAAATAGGGCATTATAGAAGAAACTGTGACAAATTCTTAGATCTACAAAAAAGTTTGCGGAAAGAGAATGTATTTGTTCAGCACACAGACACTAATGATCTCACACACAAACAGGTTTGTAACATAACTCACATAGACGAAAGAGTTAATTCATCCTGACTAGACTATCTGAAACCACGTCCTCTTGAAGTATTAACTCCAGTAACTTTGGATAAAGAAGGAACCTTAGGGGGGTTTGATACAGAGTTTTTAATAGATACTGGGGCACAGTTAAGTGTAACAAAAGAAAAGTTACCAATGTTGTCAGGAACATCTCTTTGTAATATTGTGGATTTAGGCAATAAGGCAATTTGGAAAAATTCTAAAGGAAGAAAGCCTGTGTTAATTAATCCTTCTAAATATGGTAACGAGAGAAGTGTTTGTCCAATTAAAATGGTCACCAGTGAGTTTCAATTACCTGAAATCAGTGATAATTTTTGTGTCAAGCCAACACTTAAGAAAGATTTCCAAATAACACAAAAAACAGGACAGGATTTTCTCACTGAAGGAAATGCAATAGTTGATTCCTTGGCTAAGGAAGAGGTTTTAACAGAACAGAATGTAGTGCTTACAGAGACTAGTGCCACAGCGACAGTCAGACACAAAGATATGCAGCTCCTTTCCTTTACAGAGAAACAGGCAAAGGATACGTCCATTGCTATTTCCCGGGTTGATTTAAAGCCTTCTCGTGTCCATAAAGAAAAGGCCACAAATCATGAAAGTTTGGGTCACGTAGGACAAGAGACACTTTTGGAAAGTTTAAAAGGAAATCCTGGGCTCAAAAGGCAAAAACCACCTTTCCAATGTATTGCACCAGCAGATGGCCCATGGTCCACATTGCAAATTGATCACAATGGTTCCTTACCCTCAGGGAAGAATGGGTTAAAACATGCTTGGATTATGGGAGCTGTCTTTTCAAAATGGGCTGAGAGCATTCTGGTCAAGCAAAATGATGCAATTACTACAGCACGAGTTTTTTGGCATCATGTTTTTTCTAGATGGGGTTTTCCTCGCATTCTTGAGTCAGAGAGGGGTTCTCATTTCACAGGTTTAGTGATGAAAGTTTACATGTGAAATTTTAGGGATTAAATAAAGATTTAAAGTATCATCCATAATCAGTTGGTAGAATAGGATTTAAAATTTAGGAATTAAAATAGGTCTTCTATATTTCCAAAATTTTAAAAAGGGGGGAAGTGAAGTAGATGACAATTATGATCATTTTTTTTTATGAAAAAAAGTATTTGGTAAACAAATTGAGAAGGATCTTATGATATAATTAACATTATGATAAAGGTTATGTTTGTGATTTATTTACGTAATATGTCGATTGTAAGTGTATGGTCCAGATGGACTAAGGTTAAATATATTTACCAATATAATGATACTGCTATATTTTTACAGGTCATATGTAATTGTGTGATGAATAAAGAATACGATTGGATGATCGGAGTCAAGAAGAATGAGGAAAATCAACAAGAGTCATCACCTATGGGACTGAATATTTTTTAATTTTTTAGGAAAAAGGACAAAATGACTATTTTTTATTATATTTATTACTACTGGGACTATTGAAAGAAATAATCAATACTGAAAAAGTACAACGGGGAATTACATCTCTAGGAGTACAACAAAGTTTGCTAGAAGAATTGTTATTGGTTCAAAATTATACAGATTTATGGGTGCGATGTACAGTATGTACAAGTATTATTATTTTTTCTTTAAATGTTCATATTAGGAAAAGAAAGAGTTTTATTTCCTATAACAGTACTAGAAATAGTGGTAATAATATTCAGTTATTATTTTATAGTCTCCAATATCCAGATTTTTATTTTTTACACAATTATAGCAAGACTTAACGGATAGATTTTTTTACGCTTGTTTACATTTTTATTCTAAAATACTTTGTTTATTACGCCAGGTCAAGATTATTTATCATTCATGCTTACTTTGTATTGAAACCGTAAAAACATTTAATGTTTGAAGAATTAAATTGTATTGGAGGAAATCAGTAGGAATATATTTACACATTTTTGAGAGATGTAAATATGCTTCCATTACAATTTAATATAGCTCAAATAAATGAGTTTGAGTTCTCTTGAGAGAAATGGACTGAAGAACTTTAAAAAGATTAAGGTTTACTTCAGATGTTACAAAAACAATAAAAAGCAGAAATTGTTTTTCAACATGAAGAAGGTAAACTAAAAGAGATAGAACATGATGGGTAATTACAGGCTCAATGGGCAAAGTTTTAAAGAAATCTGTTATAATGTATCAGTATTGGGAAATATTTCATTTGTCTTCATCATTGTACGTTGTTATAACATGATATATTGTTTTTCAGCAATTGGTAATATGTATTGTGAAGGCAGAGTAATTCAGAGGTATGCTGTATTCTGACATTCTGTTTGATAAGTTTTGAATGTGATATGTATGGTTGTTTGAAAGATTTATAGTGATTCTATTACAATCTAATTTAGGGGGGCTGTAAGAAATCCAATTTAGCAATAATTATATTGTAATGAATGAATCTGTTATCAAAGGCAGAATGTTAAAGTATACAGTATAATAGTCTGGACTTTCCTTCATATCTATATATTATCTGATTGTATATTCAGTTATTGTTACATGTGCAGTATTCTAAGTGAAAGGTCAGATCTATTCTGACAGACAGAATTGACCCAAAAGGTCAATTCGTGGCCTCAAGTTGTTGAACAGCTGCAAGTCCTAACTGGGAAAAATGCTGCATAAGACTTTTCAATTCAGTAAGTTTGAAACTACTTATATGTTCAGAAGTAGTTCATATGACATCAGTAATGTAGGTAAATACCATGTTGGGATATAACATCTTAAAGGTTAAAATGGCTGACTGGGTGGGTCTTTATGGATAAATACAGCAGTGAGCTTAGTGAGTTTAGGAAGGAAGGATGGAGAGAAGATAGGCCAGACGAAGAAAGACCAGGCCAGATTGATAATACCATGAAGAGGAGAAAAGGACATGTTAATACCTGAAGAGAATATTAACAGAAAGAAGGTTACTATGTGCAACTATTCTTAAGAATATCAATCTATTTGAAACATCACCATCGTCATTCTTACTATTTTTGTATGTAAGTAATTATTTTCAAAATAAACGTTTTGTTTTTGTGTGCAAACGACAAGAATGCTGAATTCTGTTATACTGATGTGAATCTACAGAAAAAGCGAATTTAAGGACATTTAACAACCAGTTTCTTTGTTAAAAAGAAAGATGGAACACTGTATCCGTGCATTGACTACAGAGGACTCAACAAAATCACGATAAAGGATCGATATCTGTACCACTCATTTCTGAACTGTTTGACAGGTTGCAAGGAGCCACTATTTTTACCAAATTGGACTTGTGAGGGGCCTATAATTTGGTGAGAATTCGTCAGGGAGATGAGTGGAAGACGGCTTTCAATACACATGATGGACACTACGAGTTTGGTGTTATGCCATTCAGACTTTCCAATGCTCCAGCAGTATTTCAGAACTTTTATGAACAAGATATTTAGGGATCTCCTCGACAAATACGTTATTGTATACATGGATGATATATTGATCTTCTCTAAATCAGCACAAGAACATCCAGACCATGTGAAGCAAATTCTAAGACGGTTGCAGGACAATCATCTGTTCGCTAAATTAGAGAAATGCCAATTCCATCAATCTAGTACCTCTTTCCTGGGATAAATCATCTCAGATACTGGATTAGCCATGGATCCAGCCAAAGTCAAAGCCGTTCTAGAGTGACCACGCCCCCTCAGCCGGAAAGCTGTTCAGCGGTTTCTAGGCTTTGCAAATTATTACCGCAGATTTATACAGAACTTTTCATTCGTCTTGGCGCCTATCACCACATTAACCAAGAAAGAAGCGGATCCTACTCAATGGTCTTCGGAAGCAGCAAATGCATTTGACAGACTGAAGACAGATTTCGCTTCGGCTCCAGTTCTGCTGCACCCCGATCCCACTTTACCCTTCACCTTAGAGGTAAACGCATCTGATGTGAGGGTAGGAGCGGTATTATCTCAGTGGAAAAACCCAAAGGCCAGATTGCATCCTTGCGCATTCTTCTCCAAAAGATTCTCCCCGGCCGAGTGGAATTATGACGTGGATAACCGAGAACTTTTAGATAAAGATGGCTTTGCAGGAATGGAGACACTTGCTGGAGGGTACCGAAAATCCGGTGACTATCCTCACCGATCACAAAAATCTCTTGTACATAGAGGGCGCTCTTCGTCTGGGGTTACGACAGGCGCAGTGGTCATTATTTTTCTCTCTTTTCAATGTTATTGTCTCATCCCTACCAGGATCCAAGAATATTAAAGCGGATGCCCTTTTTGCCAATTTCTGGTCGACGACACAACGGAGGACGCGAAGAACCCATTCTTCCTCCGGCTCGCATCATCTTGGCCGTCAACTTTGACTCTCTAGAAAACATTATTCGGGATCAACCTTTAATTCCAAACAGTCTCAAGGTCCCCGAGGCACATCTTTTCATTTCACCAGCCTTTCAACAAAAGTCTTGGAGTGGGGTCATAGTTCCAAAAGCTCGGGTCATTCTGGAAAAATGAGGACCATCGATTTACTGGAACGGAAATTCTGGTGGCCTGGGATTTGAAAGGATGCTAAGAGCTTCGTGTCTTCTTGCCCTGTCTGTGCCCGGACCAAAACACCCAGGAATCGTCCTACGGGGTAATTACAACCTCTTCCGATTCCAGACCGGCCATGAACTCACATCTCTATGGACTTTGTGGTGGAGCTCCCCTTATCTAAGGGCATGACCACGATCTTGGTGGTCATGGATAGGTTCTCCAAACAAGCCCACTTCATCCCTCTTAAAGGCTTATCTAATGGCGCTAAACTTTTGGAAGTATTCATTTGGGAATTATTCCAACTCCATGAAGCCCCTCAAGTAATCGTTTCTGATCGGGACTCTCAATTCATCTCCATATTCTGGAGGGCCTTTTGCCAACAACTTGGAGTGTCCTTACACTTTTCCTCCGCCTATCACCCCCAGTCTAATGGACAAACAGAGCAGACTAGCTAGTCCTTGGAACAATATATTCGTTGTTTCATCTCGGACATTCAAGACGATTGGTCAGACCTCTTGCCCTGGGCAGAATTCTCCCATAATAATTTTCAGAGCGACTCATCCTAAGAATCACCATTCTTCATTAATTATGGCTTTCATCCTTCTGCTCTTCCCTCATCAGGAGCCGCGTTTGGAGTCCCAGCCGTGCATAATCGGATTCAGTAACTACAGGAGTTATGGGGGAAGATCTAGAACAATCTTTAGAAAGCAGTATCGACACAAAAAGGAATGCAGACCGCATTTTCGTGAGATGCCAGCCTATAATCCTTGTGACAAGGTATGGTTTTCTATCAAAAACATCAGGTTAAAAACAACTACAGCGAAGCTATCCCCCAGATTCATTGGACCTTTACCTATCATCAAGAGGATCAATCCGGTGGCATTTCGGATTCCAGCTTATATGAAGATCCCGTCGGTCTTCCATATGTCCCTACTGAAACCTTTTGTACAGGCTCCCAGGTCTCCTATTCCTGCATCCCATCCGGGAACCTGTACTGGTGGAGGGACAACAGGAGTTCAAGGTTCAGACGATCCTGGACTCCAGGTAATCCAGAGGCACTGTCCAGTACCTGGTCCAATGGAAGGGCTTTGGCCCTGAGGAATGTTCCTGTATCTCCAAGGATCGACTTCACACCTCTCGCCTGGTTCGAACATTACACCGAAGACACCACTAGAAACCATCTCTGGAGCGTCCTGAGGTTGCTCCTGAAAGGGGGGTACTGTTAAGATCGGGCGCAAGCTCCACTCCAGAGTTTGATTCTGACTTTGTACAGGCTTCCTCGTCAGCTCCTGCTGTGTGCACTCTGCACAGCAATGAATCCGCACTCTGGTTTCACTTTCAGCCTCTGCTGACCAGCAGTTCTTGGATTGGCTTTGGACCTGCAATTTGGCTGAGCATATCAGTTGTTTCATATGACGTGTGCTGGTCGCAAGCACACTGTTATTCCTTGCCTTGCCTTGTCCTTTTTGTTTCCTTGCAGTTGTATCTAAAACCTTGCTATGGATACCGACTACCGCCTGTCTCCTACCATCCAACTCTGCTATGGATACAACTACGTTTCCTTCTCCTACCCTCGACCTCAGCTACGTGACCCCTACTACTCTCATCTCTCCAACCCTGACCCGATGAACCATGACCACGCACCTGCATTCCGGATGCTACTTTGTGGCCCCAGGTCGGTATATATATCCCCACCTTGACCTCATGGTTCACTCCAGTCTGCGGTGAGCACCCGTTACACTCCCGCAGGCTCTACCAGTGGCCCTGGCATGAGCTCGCATCCTGGCATACTTCAGGGGATCCAGCGACGCTGACCCACCAGACACCTCTACCTCATTATCGGAAATGGAGGATGAGCTGTCCGAGTCTCGCACCCTTGTCCAGAGCAGCCCCCCCCCTGTGGAGCTACAGGGACACAGTGCCCAGATCTCGCATCTGTCACATCTCCAGGCCGAGGAGGAGGAGATCTTGGGGGAGCCAGGGCACAGAAGCTCGGTACCAAATCATGGTTCATGCTCGTCCTCCGGGTATCCTGCAGAGGGGGCACGGTCACGGAGATGCTGTGAGGAGGGGAGGTGGGTGATGGCGGTGCCATGTGCCTATGCATAGCACTGGGTGTGGGGGGAGACTCTCCGGTGACTGAATTTACTGTGGTGGTGTCTGCGCATGCGCTGTTGCGGGCTGTCAACACTGACGTCGCGGACGGCCTCTTCCGCCAGTAGTGATGTTACTTCCGTTTCTGTACTTCCGTCACCATAAAGGTGATTTACTGCAAGCAAAATTTTGGTAGGTGCCGGCAAAGAAGTTTCACTTCAAAAGGGGGGAGTTATGGACAAGTGTGATGCATGCAAGATAATTACATTTATCAAGTTCTGCTTCTTTTTTCATCATATTTCTCCATCGTTTGTGTAAGAAATAATAATTCTGAAGTGATAAATACCTACCATCCCACATCAAATCTAAAACACGTTGCACCGATCATCAGCTTGATACTTAAGCACCCTTATGATATACAGTTAACGTAAAAAATGCTGTCTTAGTGAGGGCCCTTATGACTTTCACTGTACATCATCCTACATTCCTTGCATCTATGGCTGATTGAGACATCAGCTCTCAGGAATTGAAATGGAAGAGAAGGACTCTTCTGTTGCCGACATCAGTGATTACATGACCCTGGAGCCAGTATTTCCTTGCACTGTGGACTTTCCAGCAAAGAAAGGACTAATTTTCTTTATTATTTCATTTTTTAAATATGATGGTCGACTTTAATATGATTGCAGATCATTCCAAGGCTTCCAGTCATAAATTCCTGCAGTGATAAAGCTCCCTTAGGCCTATATATTTACTGAGTGGTGCTATGCCCTATGACCCCTTCCTGCTCTGGAAATCCCCTTTTGGTCCTTTTACTTGTGCCATAGAGTGCCCTATGGCATATCACTGCATAGAAAGTATGGCCCTTATTGCCTTCTAGTCACAGATTCTGAACACCAGAATCCTGGAAATACTGAATGAAGTCACTTGAATACCTACAGTTTAGACACTTTTATATTGAGCACAATGTGATGTTTAAACCCAGTGGAATTCACCAACTGAACTCAACCATATTAACAACTCTAGCATCCTCTAAAGAGCTGTCACTGGAATGTCATAATAATAATCATAGCAATTGTAGTAATTTTATTATATAGCACTAACTGTGTATGCAATGCTGTATATAAATAAAGTACCTGCTCTGTACAGCTTCTAATGTAATCTTAGTGCCTCAGACAAAGGGAGATAAAGTGTTTTGCCGAAGGTCACAATAAGAGCTGACAATGAAGCTTCACATACACTATTTTTTTTAACCATTAAACTACTCCTTCACATATATGGCATGTAGCACTGATCCTCCAAGGCACCAAAACAGCATCAAATTATTTATTATTATTATTACTATCATAAAAAGTAATCTCCCTTACCTTCCATTTTCTGCACATTTATTCAGTGACATGGGTTGTGGTCAATATGTATTATATAACATTACCCTGCAGGTTTTTTTTTTTAAACCAAGTGACATGTTTTGTGCCCATCATAATTTACATTAGTGAAGTTATAGCTTTCAATTATAGAACAATTGTTGATCTCTCATAGCTCATGGCATTTCTTCACATTTGTTGGTGGATACGTCCGAAACATTCATCTTGTTTAACTACTCTACTGATAAAGTGTCTGGAGATAAATATAATTATCCCTGGAGGGATTGGGAATACTGTAGAGTGTTAGAATTGTTCCCCTCAAGGTAGGAGTAAAAGGGTGATGACCATACTGGGAGAACTTGGTTGTAATGCCAATGCTGTAAATCTGGTTACCAGTGTTGGAGAAGGGATTAGCTCTGTTGAAATGAATGGAAACAAAACTTTTATCCAGCATAAAAAAGTGACCACAACATTCTGAATAAGCATATTTGGTCAGGATTCACTGAGCTCAGATATGGAGTGTTAGAGTTCTATTCTGCTTTAACTGTCATTGATTTGATGGCAGTTAATGCAGTGTAACACCACCAGCCAACAGAAGAGGGATACTCCAAAGTGATCCACTGTCTATTTAGGTGTTGCTTATGTGCAGGTGGTGCTCAGTGTCTCTTATTTACCTTGTCTCTCAGGGTGCTGAAATTTGTGCAGAGCTGGTATGATAAGCACATGAAGAAACAGATACAGGGTGCAAGGAACTTTTCTTTTAACTTTATGTAGCCATGCCATCTGTAGCTACTAGTTTGCTTCTCCTGGCAGTAAGTCCTGGAATAAGCAGGCCTTGCCAGTACAGTAGTTAATATGGGGGTTTTCCCTTCACTTTGGTGCTACATTTGAGTGACAGCAGGGGGTGGTACATCCTGTTGTAGCGTTGACAATGGGGTGCCCGCCTTCTGGCTGTACTTAAAGGCAGACACCGCCCTAAAAGGTTAGGTTGTTCCTTCCTTGAGGGAGGAAGGTCACACATCGGGGAGCCTAAGATTGGGGCCTACCCATGTGCTCTTCCCTGTGGGGAGGAGTGAGTGTGACTATACCTCTGCCTCTTCTAGGGAGGTCGGGAAGAGCTAGGACAGCTCCGGGTGCCCTTGGCTTGTAGTGGCGGTACACAGACCATCTCCAGTGATAGCTGCAAGTAAAAAGACTGTGACCGGCAGAAGACTGTGAGTAGCTGTGTATTACTGCAAAGACTGTAGTAATAAACCTTTCCTGTTTGCAATATACCTCCGGCCTGGTGTATGATCTAACTGGGTGGAGAGTACAAGTTCTACCGTGGGAAATCATCTCCATACATCCCTGGAGCCTACGGCAGATGGAGGCGCTGCACTGCTAAGTATTATCTGGGGTATGGACCCCAGAAGCCTGATCCTGTGTCCCAAAGTCATCGCGGACGACTCAGCCCTCTTGTTACCAGCAGGTATGCACCACATACACCCTGTAATGGCCCCTATCTGCGATTTGGTGGGGGAAACACAGTTACATCTATTTACAGGAACACATATAAACTTCTTCCTTAAGGGTGCTCTGGCAGCATTCCCCATAGAGGCGCAACTCTTGCACTTTTGTAGTATTATAAAGTTACACTTCATTACTTGATTGATGACTGTTCCCACCTCGCTGTAATCCCTAGGCAGGGTGCCCTCTGGCATGAGAGATGACACCCTATCACCTCTGACAGAACCAAGGAAATTCCTACTCCCTAGTAATTGCAAGGTAATACTCCAAATCCCTTGCTTGAGGAGCCTCCTTTGGAGTACTTGTCCATTCCCTCTGTGGGTGGAACATGTTCAGAGCCATATAGAGAGGCTCTATTTTAGGAGTGGCACTTCCCTAGCTGGAAAACAACAAAGTGATTCTAACAGTAACCTTTAGTAACAGACTAACAGGATTTACATTATTTACATTGAGATCCCCCATCTTGGTCTCCTCATGGGATCTGAACTAGAATTTTCCATCCCCACTATATATATCCCATAGTGATATCACTAATCACTATGGCTACTTGGGGAGTTGTTTGAATTCTGCAAAGTATCATTACTTAGTGACATCACTAGGCATCTTCTAGAAGGTGGATGTGGCAAGGTTTCTGCCAAGCAACGGCAGACCATGTGATAGAAGGCTGTTACACTGTAGCTATACTTCAGTTAACTATTAACCCCTTAAGTAGGAGTGCTGCCTTATACTCCATAGTTTTTTAGAGGAGAGGATTCCAACACCATAACACAATTTTTGAAAAACATATGCAATATTTGATGTGATATACCATATATCTGCTATCTGTATGTAATACTCAGGACAAAGAACGTATTTATTTTATGTGACAAAACCGAATGCTGAATTTCATATCTGGAAACGAGATATGATGGTTATAAGACTTTGACTTTTTGTATATATAGTATAGTAGGGACAAAATGGTGAGGAACAGGAGCCGTAATATTTAAGAGAGAATGGCAGTTTGCCTCTACATAGGTACATAATGCAGGCTTTCTGTCCTATACGTTGTATGTTAGCAAACATGTTGCACTGTCCCTCACTGACTCTACAACATAGAATAAAGAATAGATAGCTCAGGTGTTGTACAATTCTGTTTGGCAGAACACCAACAATCACTGGCAGGAGATCTATGTGATATGCTTGTTCTTAGTCATTTTTCACGCCAAACACCATCTGGCTGTCTTAAATAACCATTGAAAGATATATACAGATGCAATAATTGAAAAGCCTGAACATTTGTCTTGCACAGTAAGCAGTTCTACAATCATGATAGCTTTATACACGCTGCTGTACGAGTTTATCAATTGCAAGGACGCCACATGTGATCGATCTACTGACATGTAAATGCGGACTTAGGTACCTATATGTGGGTAAAACAAGTTGCAAAGCCGTGTCTTAAAACACGTTAACTCAGTTAGGAATGAGCTAGACACATCTGTTGCTAGATTTGTGACGCACATAAAGGTCCTTTACTCTATGTGCACACTCCTGTGTCTGTGCTTATTGCAAATCAGTTCATAGTAATGCATACCACCCTTCCCACCCCCCTCCTGATATGGATCATTATAGGGGGAAGGCAGTCATTTAATTTTTGAAACACATCTATTATATGTAGCCATGCTATAAAATGGACTGCAGTTTCCTCTTCTGCTGGCAGTAAGGCCTGGTAAGTTATGGGAATGCCAGCAGTAATCATGGAGGTTTGCCCTCACACCCTGGTGAGGTGCCCTATGTGTGGATGGGAGTGGCTACATACTCTGAGTCCACCATTAGTGACATCAGAGATGTGCCCACCTCCTGAGAGATATAAGGCACAGCACTGCTCAAAGTTAGTGTGTTGGAGTAAGGAGCAGGTCTGCGTTGAGACCTGGGGAAAGAGGGCGCTAGTGCTGTAACTAGTGGCCCTGTACTGATAAATCAGCATCAAGTTGTTAACGCCATACTGTGTCCAGGGACCTGGCACAGGGGTGATCTCCCTGAGGGGAGAGGGGATCCCACTCCATTGGGAGGGTGTACCTTTGAAGGGATCACACGCCAAGATGTGTGGCTGAGTCAATCACTGCGAGGGGCAGCTAGCCCATACCGCAACTACAATAAAGATGCTCAAGTTCAACAAATCCTTGCTGTGTGGGTGTGAAGTTCTTGCACAGGAGGAGGCACCACAGAGGAGTTCCTCATCAGTCACATCTTCCTGCGGACTCAGAGATCCTGATGAGGTGGAGGCGCTGCACTGGATATAGGTAGGACTCGCACACACTACCTCAGCTGCCTGTCTGGGTTGGCAATCCCCACACAACATCATGCGGGAGACTCAGGAGTCCTGTTGCCAACAGGTGCACCACCAGACACGACCATGTAATGGGGACTGGTTAGACCACAGGGGCCAATGTGAGATTGGGTGGGTCAGGCTAGGCCAGAAAATCCGTTACATATATAATTATTATTATAGGAGTTATCTATTTGAGATTTTCTACCCTACACATATTTGGTCTTGTTTTAACTACTATGCCAGGAGTGGCCAACTCCAGTTCTCAAAGGCCAAAAACAGGTCAGGTTTTCAGGATATTCCTGCTGCAGCACAGATGGCTGAATAAGTTGCTTTATTAAATTAGATATAATTTTCCAGTACTATCTTCTATAGTATCTCATTTAGAGTTAGCAAGTAGGTACTCTTCATCATGAGTTATCATGAGATAATTATCATCCCTGATGATGTACCAACATTTTAGATGGTACTACTGTATGACTTCTTTAAGTCATTCAAATTATCTTTTTTGCAACCCATTGAATTCTTTTACTTTTTGATGTGCTTGACTTTGTTTTTCTATGATCATTATATCTTGGCCAGCTCTGTTACCTAATATTTCTCCAGGTCTCAGTTAGGGGTATCCCAAGTTGCTGGATCTGATATTCTTTTTGTCTATAGTTATCAAGTTATCATTGTAAACTGCTGTGATAACAACTGCAGCACCTTTGTTACATGTGTTGATCTGCCTGGACAGGCATTGAGACAGATGTAAAGAAGTGAAACCCCTGACAACAAATTAGATATAATTCAAGTTTCCCATTTAATATATTGCTGTAGCATTTACCATAAGGGACTATCTCAAGTTGCAATTGCACTTTGTTCCAAAATGAACCAGTATTAAATTTGCTTAATAGCTAAAACCATGGTACTTATGCATTGATAATGTGGACTCGTTTTTAAATCATTTGCCTTTGTTTTAATATACAGAGGAGACTCTGATAAGGGGCGTGATTATTAACCTCAAATGCTCTACCCTAAAACCCCTATAGCAAGTCTACACCCCTACAAAAAACGTATGTAGCACCTTTCCCCCCACGCTAAGTGAGATCATACAGCTACCGGTGTATTCTGTTGCTGGTGCATACCTGTTTGGTAGAATAGAGGCCTGAGATCTCCATGATGGTATAGGGAGGCATCAGGACAGGCTCTCAGTGATGGTTCTTTGGTCCGCGCAGCGCCTGCAGCCCAGGAGGATCCTGGTGCAGGCAGGATGAACCTCATAGACAACTCTTCTTATGTACTCACACTCCAAACATCACACCAGAGATTATATAACGGGTTTATTTGGTTCAGTATAGCATTACAAGTATCATTCCCTGAAGTCAATACCCCGGGCTTATGCCCTGAGCACCCCTCCTCAGCATACCTTACCCCCTAAGACAGCAAGGCCTCAGCCCACTCCTTTCCAGGAGAGACTCTCTTGTGCTTCATCCATGCAGGGAGATCAGCACAGAACTGAGTTCCAGAACCCTTACTCTAACCTCTAGCGGGACACCCCCCCACCCCACTTCGTAGGGGATTGGCTTGTAAGCCGTCCTCCTATCAGTCATAGGCCCCCCTGGTAATACCAGGCTACTCCTGAACTTTATTAGGTAACACACATATAACAATACAACCAGGCCCTGCGGGTTTGTTCCCAACACTGCACACTCTGTACTGGGACTTACAGTGCTTGAGGGGCCAGAGAATTAGTAGCACCAGGGGACCTGGCTACACCTATATATTGTTGTGTAGGGTACTGTAATAACTTTGCATGTTTAAAATATTGTAAAAAAGGTTACACATTTATAACGTAATCAAGCAAAGTCATATCGAGTATGTGTTGTGTTCAGTGTTCTGTGTCTTACTGCTGTTCAACTGTCACATATCATGATGTCACTTCTGGCTCTGCTTGTGATGGGAACCAGTTTGTAACAGTAGGAGTAAATGTTTGAAGGATTCAAATTTGAGTATATAGTTTTCATTTGAGACCATTTCTTTAGCACTGATTTATCCCCACTGTTAGAAGCATCACTTCCTCTAGATAATTTGGTTTCCTTGTATCTCCCTGTTATATAGGAACATTATGTGAAATTTCCTTGATCTTTATGATAACTGGAACTCTCTGTACCCTAAATGACATCACCATCTTTGTAATTCCCGGTTCTGCTTTGTTTTTCCCCCACAAATATTGTATAACAACCTGCCCCAATAAGTGTACCTAATTTTTTTAATGCAGTAAACCTTCCTTTTAATAAATAGCTTCAGTGTAACTAACTTCCACTTCTTATAACAACACTTCAAGATTCCACATCTCAATGGCAGCCTTTTCTTGCTTTGTATTGTATTGTATGTCTTTATTTATATAGCGCCATTTATGTACATAGCGCTTTAAAAGTGTTGCGTTTCTCTGAGCATTGATAAAAACAGAAGAAAATAACTATAATTTCAGTTCTTTTCCATGTTATATTAAGAAAACACAGGGAATGTGTGTTCTAATTAAACATGGGAACATTGCCACTTTCAGGCAGTGGCCTTTAGAAAACACTCACTGGATATGAAATTGCTTCCTTGACATATTGCTTTTAAAGCAGCAGTGCAACATCCTACATGTGTGTTTTAAAAAAAAAAATTAGTTCTGTACTATGAGTAAATACAGTGGCGGCCGGCGTAAAATTATTGCGGCTGCCGCCGCAGTTTAAAAACAGCTGCGTGCCGCGCACGGCTATCTTCGGCCGTTTTTCCTGCGCCTCGGGCGCTTTCAATAGTAAGCGCCATTAGCGCTTATCTATTGAAGCGGCCGCCGCGCGGGAAACTCCGTTTTAAACGGAGAGAAGCCCCGCGGTTAGCCCGCTATGCACCCGGCAAGCTTTAGAATAAAGCTTGCCGGGACAGTACTTGTAGCATTTAAAAAAAAAACTCTGAATGACATTTTTAATGTATTATAATGTAACAAGCATTTTTTGTTTTTATAGCAACCATTTACAAAGTCACATCCACGTCCTCTTCTGAAACAGGCTCTGGCACACCCCTTTTTGAGTCTTGCCCTCTCTCTAGAAGTGCACCAATTGTATCCATTTACTGCATTATCTAGAGATACCTGAAACATCAATTATGTAAAAGAAAAAAAGAAAATTCCCAATCAGGATTGATGCTTTAAAAGTTAGGGGGCAGTTTATAAAGGTCACAGAAAGTGTTATTCAGATATATTGTCGACCAAGTTATATGGCGATTGGCAAATCTTTTATTGTCTGGTGTTAAAGTATATCTAAAAAGTTAGTTCTCACATGTTTATCAATGAAGATTGTTGATTCACTAACGCTGCAGTCTCTAGGAAGTTTCTTTTGATTTGGGAACCCTAGATAATAATGCAACACTAATGCCACATTACCTGCAGATTTTAAATGTAAGGCAGGAGGTATTTTTGTAAGTCCGAGGAGGAATTCCTCGGACATCCAGCTGTGATATGGGTGAATGAGCTGGGGGTATTTTTATGACTGAGCCACAAAGGGGTCTCGCTGATTTAGTGTCCCCCTGTCTAAAAGAGTGTCAGTCATGAAAAGACCCAGAGACCCACAGTATATACAAAACTGGCATACTGATGCATGACAGATACCAGGCTATTGACATCTCCGGGTCAAAAATCAGACTCAGCGGCTCCAAGGTATGGGTGTATTCCAGGATGCTAAGTGGCATGGGTGTCAACCTGACCCATGCGCTTTGCATACCGGACAGCTTTTTTGACCGGTCTTATGAACTGTGGGCAACCTGGTTATTTGTGGGTTTGATTGTTCCCACGAGGGGATTGGATCCACATGTTAAAGATAGCTTTGGTAAGTCTATAACCGTGGCTCCCAAGGTATCCCCAGTGTGATTCCTGAATTTTGATCCATGATGTAAAGATGCAAGACTTTGTTCCAGCATAGCGGCAACCGGTCCAGGAGAGAAGGGGTTAATAACAACGTAACCAAGGATTTGCCCCAAACTTCGGAATTCCTGGTGACTCTGGAACGAATTCTAATGAAGTTCCACTAAATACTTTGAGGTGGCTGAGATATCAGATCGGCAAGTTGCGATCTGGCCACAGAACTTTTAAACCAAGGCTGCATTTCTGGCGCTTGCAAGCAAAGGACAAGTTATTTAGTTCCAAGGACAATCTATTTCGTTCCCTTATCCCAGTAAGTGTTCTTTTAAGTATATTCTGCAGATGTCGTGTGTTTGTCTATTAAGGAAATAAATCACAATTTATTTTGCAACTTGTTCTGTTCAATCAAGTACCCAGAAAATATAAATGTGTTGATAAAGTTGGTGTCATCGTGACAGGCTTTTAAAATACTGGTGGCAGCGTGCGGGATACTGATTGAACCTATATTGCAGTTTCCTGCGGGGCTCTGTAATATAGTGAGGACCTCGTAGCTTGCGAGCTCCTCAGACAAGTAGCAACTGACACACGCTTCTAAAGAGCACGAGAGACCACTGTTCCCTTCACCCATACCCCAAAGGCACCATGAGTGATCGCTCAGGAAGGTTCAGGTCATGGACCAGAGGGAAAGTCGTGGAGAGATGTGCGGGGTATGGCTTACCGACAGATGGGCGGTCAAAGGCACAACTGGAGGAGGATTTGGAGCATCGTGAGGACCGCAGGGTCCTACCAGAGGGGCAAGTCCCTGTAGCTGCTGTGGCAGCGGCCGCTATTCAACCCGGAGTGCAGGAGGTCCCTCCAGCTCTGGGGCTGCAAGGACATGAGGAGAGTACTAGTGACCCCCCAGTCATGGATGGCTTGGCGCCAAGGGTTGCGGACGAGGTAGCAGCTGCGGCTGCCGAGCGTGCCATCCCTGGGCTCACTGCACTTCTAGCTACATGGGGAATGGGTGTTAGCACTGCGGAGCGGGTACAGCTCCTGACAGCAGTGCTCGGAAGAACCCACATCTCCTACCTTGAAAACGGAGAACAATGTCTTTCCCGGTCGGATCATAACAGCTTCAGCAAGTTCATGGATGGCACAGATAACCTCGATGCGTTCTTGAATGACTTCCAGACGTTCCCGTTTCCGTATTCCAAGAAGGGATTGGGTGGTCAGAATGCCGATGACTACGGTCATGTGAAAAGTAAGCTGCTAACCCAGTATGCCCTGACCCCAGAATCTTATAGGGGCAAGTTCCGGACGGGGGGAGTACTTACCGGAGAGTCATACAGCACATATGCCGGTAGGATGGCTTAGCATGGGACTCAGTGGGTGGAGGGGAATGGGGTTACAAAATTCCATACCCTGCTGGACTTATTCTTCCAAGAGCAGCTGCTGCAGCAGCTTCCCACAGATGTGAGGGGATGGGCCTATGACCATAAACCTCAGACCTATGAGGATGCAACGAAAATGGCAGATGAGTATGTGGTCAACCGAGTTGCAATGAAGGACCCTGTAGCACCCAAAGGAGCGGGCCGTGCGGCCCAGGGTGCTAAGACTACCCCTCTGTGGACACAACTGCCTGCGGCAGCAAACAGCGCACCCAAGGCTGCAGAGTTCAAACATGTGAGGCGGTGTTACTCCTGCAATAAGGTTGGACATCTTAGGCCAGATTGTCCAGACCGGGATCGGTCCAAGGGACCCCATCAGGGGCAACGGTCACCAGCTGCGAGGCCGGTCTCCCATGTGCGACTGGCACACACAGAGGAGCCAAGTACAGCCGTGGAACCAGCCCACAGAGGATGCCAGCGGAGAGACTGCATTTGCCACCTTGGGACCAGCAGTGGAGAGCGGAGGACATCAGGTTGCTCCAGTCGGGATGCAGCCCAATGATGTCCGGCAGAAGCATCTGCGGGAGGTGACCATCGGAGACCGGCAGGCGGATGGCTTGCTAGACTCCGGTGCCACCGTGACTCTGGTTTGCCCTGATATGGTGTGGCCAGAGGATTAGCTCCCAGGCACCGGGATGCAAGTGACCATGCCAGACGGAGGACCGCGGTCACTCCAGGTTGCCCGGGTCTTTTTGGACTGGGTTGCCGGACGTGGCATGAGGGAGGTGGGGGTTTTGCCTGGGTTAGATGCCGATGTCTTGCCGATGTCTTGCTGGGTAACGACCTAGGACACTTTACCTGCATTTTTACCACTGAGCTGGCGCCTGTTGCATTGATCACCAGGAGCCAGTCAGCAAGGATGGCAGCAGAACCAGCCCCTGTCACCCTGCATTTGGGACCTACAGTTCCAGTAGTCTCTACAGAGACCAGACAGGTAAGCCAAACTGAGTCGCTTTCTGACACTGGGGCATCCAGTGAGGCGGCCGAGTTCTGCCAATCCTGTGATGCCTGCCAGCGAGTAGGTAAGGCGGGTGACCGTGTGAAGGCACCCATGAACCCATTACCGGTAATAGGGGAACCCTTTCAGCGGGTAGCAATGGACCTTGTGGGACCTCTCATGGTACCCAGCTGGTCAGGAAAGCGCTACATTCTAATGGTGGTGGATTTTGCCACCCGGTACCCTGAGACGGTAGCACTTGCCAGTATTGATGCTAGGGCAGTAGCTAAAGCTTTGTTAGACATTTTTTCTAGGATAGGTTTCCCTAGTGAGATCCTAACCGATCAGGAGACGCAATTCATGAGTGAATTGCTCCAGTGCCTCTGGGATGCGTGCGGGGTGAAGCACCAACGCACGACCCTTTACCACCCCCAAACCAACGGATTATGTGAGAGGTTCAATGGTACCCTGAAGCAGATGCTGCGAACATTTATAGCGGCAGAGGGAAAAGACTGGGAGATTCACCTGCAGCACTTGCTGTTTGCATACATAGAGGAACCGCAAGAATCTACAGGCTTCTCTCCCTTTGAGCTGCTATATGGTTGCAGGATACAGGGACCTCTGGACCTATTCCATGAGGGATGGGAAGGGGAGACTACCACTACTGATGCTTCTGTGCTTCAGTATGTGATAGATCTCAGAGACCGGTTAGAGATGCTCATTGGGTTGCACAGGACAACCTTAGGGCTGCTCAGACCAAGCAGAAGACTTGGTATGATCAGAATGCCCATAGCAGAGAGTTCATCCCAGGACAGCAGGTACTTGTTCTCAAGCCCATTCGGGAGAACAAATTAATGGCTGCCTGGTCGGGACCGTATCTGGTACTCCGAAAAATGAACGAGTGCAACTATGTTGTACAGGTAGATGCTGAGACAGGGAGAAACAAGACTTATCACATCAACATGCTGAAGGAGTACATAGCACCGAGTGGGGCGTCGGTGCTGGCCATTTGCAGCTCACTGATGGGGGATCTGGCAAGCAATGCTCTGCCTGATCTCCTGGGGGAGGCTAGGCAGGGAGGTAACATAGAGCAGGTGGAGATAGGGGCTCAGCTGAGTGTCAGGCAGAGAGCAGAAGCCAGGGCTATGCTAAAGAAGTATAGGGCTCTGTTCTCAGATAAGCCAGGGAAGACACACATTGCAGATCACCCAGTGCTGACAGGGAATCTGAGACCTCTGCATAAGCACACTTATAGAGTGTCAGCAGAGGTAAAGGGCAGCATAGAGAGAGAGGTAGAAGAGATTCTCGCCCTAGGGGTAATTGTACCATCCCAGAGCCCTTGGGTTTGTCCGGTAGTCCTGGTGCCTAAGAAGGATGGAACCACCCAGTTCTGTGTGACTACCGGCAGCTCAATGCGGGCACGGTGTCAGATGCCTACCCCATGCCCCGCATGGATGAGTGGTTAGACGAACTCGCAGGGGCAAGGTATCTGACGACAATGGATCTCAGTAAAGTTTACTGGCAGATCCCTTTGACCCAGGAGGCTAGAGAGAAGTCGGCATTTATTACCCCAAGTGGCCTCTATGAATTTTTAGTGATGCCATTCGGGATGAAAAATGCACCGGGTACCTTTCAATGCCTGGTCAATCGCTTGCTGGAGGGTATGCAAGGGTTCGCAAGGGCATACTTGGATGACATTGCTGTCTTTAGTAATTCGTGGGACTCACACTTAGTGCATGTAGCTGCGGTGCTAGCCAGGGTTAGGGAAGCGGGACTCTAAATTAACTAAATAAGCAAATTTCTCAGCTGGTAGGGATACCTCATCGACCTCTGGACTCCTAATAAACCGTTGACCTTTGCGTTATTCATTAAAGTGTGATAGTGTAAGTTGGGCACTACCAGATGGATTCTCGAATTTACCTTAATGGGATTTGTTTTATAATAGTGTCTGATCCGAACGATTGCACTTTTACATATAACCCCTTTTGTGTGTTTGATAAAATAATATAATACAAAATAATATTATGAAGTCTTTGGGAAGACCGTCCCAGAAAAGTGTGGGAAATAAGTGTATTAGAAATCAGAATGTCTCAGAAAAATAAGCAATTTCCTTTAAAATGATGTGAATCTCAAATAGTATCACCACATTTCAGACGACCTCAATCCTCTGCTATGGCTTTCCCACTTGACAGTCTGAACTCTTCTGAATTAATAAATAAAAAGCTGCACAAATGGAACAGAGGTGAAACCGCTTCTAAACTGAGAAACATATTTTCCAATTACTTCCTCTTTCTTCTATGTTTTTGACAGCCTGTCAGCAACTGTTTGTGAATACTAAGCTGTGCAAATGGTTTCAAACTGTTAATGTTTTCTGGGAGCCTTTTCCCTTCAAAACATTCTTGTGATTTAAGATATTACTTTATGACAATGAATTACATCATTATGCAACAAGTTAATTTATTTTATTTATACTATGAAGGAATTGGGGGTAGTGGTTGAAGTATGAGCACTTATTCTTATTCTTTAATAAAAGGATGGCTCATGAGAGATGGTCTGTGTGTCTGCAGTGGGTTGTTTGCACATTTTCAAGGAATTGCGAAACGTTTTGGTGTTCAGTTGACAAGAGAGAAGTCGGAGGACCTGGATATGGTCCTGAGTTTTCTGGGGATAGAAATCAACTCAAGGGGAGAATGAGTGGGGTGCTGAAGGCTCTCGCTAAGGCAGCTTCTGTCATTGTTGGGGCACCTGGCTTTTGCCTGTCAGGTGATACTGATTGGTCAAGTTTTTTGTCATTGGCTGGCAGTGTCCATGGTGCGGCTGAAAAGCACATATCACTTTAAGAAGGTTTCAAAGGAGATGAGGGATGACTTGCAAGTGTAGGTAGTTTCTGAAAAAATACAATAGTAGGTCCTTGTGGCAATTGGGGGAAGTATTTAACCATGACTTGGAGCTCTTCACAGATGTGTCGGGGTCAAAAGGCTTTGGGGGAATCTTTAGGGTTTGCTGGTGTGCAGAGCTGTGGCCCGGCATGAACGGAGACAACACTAAAACATAATTTAACGTTTTTGAAGTGGTTCTCGGTTGTCATGGCAGTTATGCTATTGAAGACTTAGCTGTGAGTTAGGAAGGTAAAATTTCGTTTAGACAGTTTGGGCATGGTGGAGGTGGTGAACGGGTTATCTGTTAATTCATCGATACTGCTAAGATTGCTGATGCATCTGGTCTTCAGGTGCTTGGAGTGAAATATTTCATTTCTGGCCTGTCATGTTCCAGGGGTGGAGAATATAAGAGCAAATGCCTTGTTTAGGCAAACATAGTCTTTGTTTTGATACAGTACTATGGAAGCTAGGTCAAGTTTGGTGCTACATGCTGACCAGGAAATATTATATGTATGGTTATCATGATAAAAGCTGTGGCCATTTGAAACCCAAGTAAAGTATCTGTGGTTATTGGAAGGTCGTTTGGAAAAGGAAGGGACAAAGATCTAGGGTACAAAGGTCAAATTTCTATTCGATTAGAAGGATATTTTTGAAAGCAATAGAATATTTTCCTCTCTGAATCTGATGCCGTTTTTTGTTCCAGAATTGCACCTGTTTTGAACCAACGCAACACTGGCCTCTATTCAAAGAGCTGTGAAGCAACTTCCCAGTGCTAGCTCAATTCAAAGGAATACAAGTGGGGAAACTACAGCGCTCCCTTAAAGTGCTAATAAATACAAGCAATAATAAAGACAATAATAGGGACTCGGAAGGTCAAATACTGACCCTTAGATGTATCCTCCAGACTGCAGCTCAATCTTGAGAGAAGGATCCTTCCTTGATTCTCATCTCTGATCACCATTCAAAGGAATAGGAATCAAATCTTCTCCAGCATCGGGAAGCAGCTTCACAGCATATTAATAAAATAAGCATGACAGTATTTTCACGCTCGGAGAATATTCAATTGTACAGGTCAGTAATGCAGACTTTTCGCTTTAAGGGTGATTAAAATTCTGCATAGAATCTGCTGCTATTTTCTTTCCCACATGCAAAGAAAATCACTGATTATTCAACCTACATATGACATCTCCTCCAATTTAAAATGAAAACATCACCTCTGTTCTTTTACATCTGAGTCAGCCCATTGCTTAGCATTTTCCAATTTACAGCGACGTTACATACAGTAAATAGGCTCCAAATGACATGTCAAATCATCAGCCAACGAATAAGATAAGTCAGTAAACTACATCCTATACTTCTTTGCAGACCATAGATTTTTTTATTAACAAATTCATATATTTTTATTCATTGATTCATGCTTGTGCCCCTGCTTTTTCAAACACTTACATTGTTAGTTGTTTGGGGCAGGGATTCCATTCTATTAATGTTATTAATGTGTACATTTATGTATATGCACTTTTTACCTATTTGTTTTATTCTTCCATAAATGATGTATTACATAGTATGTATTATGTTTTACATCTTACTAATATAAAGCAATTTTTACATGGACTGTACTATATAAAGAAATTTATAATTTTCTTGTAGAAACTGTCAAACATGTTAACAGCTTAAGACAACACTTTTGTGGGTTTAGATCAGGGGTGGGGAACGTCCGGCCCGCGGGCCGAAGTCATTTGGTCCGGCCCCCGGGAAGCAAGCCTGCAAGAATGGTTTTAAAAAAAAAAAAAAAAAAAAAAAAAATTTTTTTTTTAAAACTCCCCCTTTCCTGATTGGCTGCCCGTGCTGTCACTCTGCCAATTTTTTTTTGGCCCACCTCTTCCTACAGCACTGCCCCCTCCCTTCTCTCCTCCAGTAATGCTGGCTCCTTAGGCTCCGCCCCTCTGTCCCTCCCTTTAGGCTCCGCGGGCCTGCCAGTCTCTCATCTGCACTGGCTACCTATGCTGCTCCAGCAGCCCATCCACGGTAACCCACATGCCCCCTTATACCACCTCCCAGACACCTTACCCACCTCAAGGGGGGAGAGGCATTATTTTTGCGTGTTTGCAGAGGTGGGCTTATTGTGTGTGTGTGTGTGTGTGTGTCACTGTGTGTGTGTGTGTGTGTGTGTCACTGTGTGTGTGTCTGTCTCTGTCATTGTGTGTGTGTGTGTGTCTGTCTCTGTCATTGTGTGTGTGTGTGTGTGTGTCAATGTCACTGTGTGTGTGTGTGTGTGTGTGTCAATGTCACTGTGTGTGTGTCTGGCACTGTCACTGTGTGTGTCTGGCAATGTCTCTCTGTGTGTCTGTCACTGTCACTGTGTGTGACTGTCACTGTGTGTCACTGTCTGTGTGTGTGTGTGTGTGTGTCACTGTCTCTGTGTGTGTGTGTCACTGTCTCTGTGTGTGTGTGTGTCACTGTCTGTGTGTGTGTGTGTGTGTGTCACTGTCTCTCTCTGTGTGTGTGTGTGTGTGTGTCACTGTCTCTCTGTGTGTGTGTTTGTCACTGTCTCTGTGTGTGTGTATGTGTCACTGTCTCTCTGTGTGTGTGTGTGTGTGTCACTGTCTCTGTGTGTGTGCGTGTGTCACTGTCTCTGTGTGTGTGTGTGTCACTGTCTCTGTGTGTGTGTGTGTGTGTGTCACTGTCTCTGTGTGTGTGTGTGTGTGTGTCACTGTCTCTGTGTGTGTGTGTGTCACTGTCTCTGTGTGTGTGTGTCACTGTCTCTGTGTGTGTGTGTGTCACGGTCTCTGTGTGTCTCACTGTCTCTGTGTGTCTCACTGTCTCTGTGTGTCTCACTGTCTCTGTGTGTCTCACTGTCTCTGTGTGTCTCACTGTCTCTGTGTGTCTCACTGTCTCTGTGTGTCTCACTGTCCCTGTGTGTCTCACTGTCTCTGTGTGTCTCACTGTCTCTGTGTGTCTCACTGTCTCTGTGTGTCTCACTGTCTCTGTGTTTCTCACTGTCTCTCTGTGTGTCTCACTGTCTCTCTGTGTGTGTGTGTGTGTGTGTGTGTGTCACTGTCTGTGTCACGGTTACTGTGTTTGTGTGTCACTGTCTGTGTGTGTCAGCAGCCGCCTGAGGTGATTAAGGACCTGAGTATCACCAGGGCGGTGCGGGTAAGCAGCGCTCCGGGGGGGAGAGGGTATAAGAGGAGTGGGGGATGGGGGGGGGAAGGGGGTATAAGAGGCTTGGGGGATAGAAGAACGAGTCTGCAGTGGGAGAGACACCTCACTACCACCTCTCCTCCTCCTCCCCACACTGGGCAGCAGTTGTGGAGGGTACCTGCTCCGATCCCCCCCTGCTCCGCCCCCCGTGCACTTACACGGCCCTCCTCCCCACACCGGGTAGCAGTTGCGGAGGAGGGCACCTGTTCCGTTCCCCCCTGCTCAGATCCCCCCCCCTTGCGCACTTACACGGTCCTCCTCCCCACACCGAGCAGCAGTTGCGGAGGGCACCTGCTCCGATCCCCCCCGATCAGATTTCCCTACCCCTGTGTGTGTCTGAGAGAGAGTGTGTGTGTGTGTGTCTGAGAGAGTGTGTGTGTCTGAGAGAGAGTGTGTGTGTCTGAGAGAGTGTGTGTGTGTGTGTCAGAAAGTGTGTGTGTCAGAGTGTGTGTGTGTGTGTCTGAGAGAGTGTGTGTGTGTGTGTCTGAGAGAGTGTGTGTGTGTGTCTGAGAGAGTGTGTGTGTGTGTGTCTGAGAGAGTGTGTGTGTGTGTCTGAGAGAGTGTGTGTGTGTGTCTGAGAGTGTGTATGTGTCTGAGAGTGTGTGTGTGTCTGAGAGTGTGTGTGTGTCTGAGAGTGTGTGTGTGTCTGAGAGTGTGTGTGTGTGTGTCTGAGAGAGTGTGTGTGTGTGTCTGAGAGAGTGTGTGTATGTCTGAGAGAGAGAGAGACAGAGAGTGTGTCTGAGAGAGAGAGAGAGAGTGTGTCTGCGAGAGAGAGAGAGTGGGTCTGAGAGAGTGTCAGGGTTCTGCTCGCCACAAACCAGGACCGGACCGCGAGGCTGAGGTGGGGTTGTAAAAGCACCGACCTGAGACCGCGCAGGCTGATCCGGATTGCGCAGATCGTAGTCATATGTCGCAGGATCAGGATTGGAGAAGACAGCGTCGTCGTTGTAGAAGCCAGGGTCAGGACAGGAGACGTCAGGATAAACATTGTTCAGGCAAGAGTTCGGCAACAGGTAGTCAGGAGAGCCCCGCTTCAGCTTAGGAGCGCGGGGTTGGCCTCTGCGCGAGCGACGACCATGGCCCATGGTACTGGTCACAGGAGATGGTAGGCAGACCAGAGTAGCACACCGCTTTGCTGCACGGGTGCACCAGTGTTACAGCGCAAGAGTCCTGAGCGGGCTAGGGAATCCTCTGTCTCAGCGCAGGAACCAGGACACGGCCTCTCTAGATTAGGGAAAGAGTAGGCCCCAGGAACCAGGAAGCTGAAGATACACAGGGAAACCTCCGCTTCAGTGCAGGAATCCAGGAGACTGAAGAACGCAGGAACGAAACATCCGCTTCAGTGCAGGAATCCAGGAGGCTGAGGGACGCAGGGACGAAAACCTCTGCTTCAGCACAGGAGAACAGGAGTGGACCGCTGCGTGAATATAGCAGCCGGTCACAGGAAACAAGGAGCTGAAGTGAACAAGAAGAGTACTCAGCTACAACACAGGAGACTGGAGCAGACCGCTGCGTGAATATAGCAGCCGGCCTTAGGAAACCTGGAGCTGCAGACAACAAGGAGAATACTCCGCTTCAGCATGAGAGACAGGAACAAGCGAGGGCTTGTGGCAGAACAGATAGTGACATCCAGGAAGGACTATGCTCGGCAGGGAGCATTATGGGAAGACAATACTTAAAGGCCAGCGGGCCAATCCCCGGAGGGGGGTGTGAAGGTACTGCTCCAATGAATGAATGCAAGTCTAGGTTGCAGTGATAGGCTGCACAGCTGCAGTAGATACCAGAGGGAGTGTGTATTGCTTTGGTGAGTGAATCCAGGCTGCAGCAAACATCAGGAGAGGTGCTCCAGGACTGCACTTGTCTGCAAGGTAAGGCAACCAGTAAACCGCGGAGCGGATTCCTTACAGTACCCCCCCCTTCACGCGAGACCTCCGGGCGAACATGAGCACACATAGAGTTGGGGGACCGGGAATTGTTGCTGAACCGTCTAGGATTGGGGGTAGAGTCGTGGTCCAGAGACTCGTGGTTACTCCTTAGTGTACCCCCACCCCACGGTGAAAACAGCGGCCAGACAGGACCATCCATGGGTCTCGGAGACATCGAATTGTTCCTAAAGTTCTTTAGGTGGAAAGGGGATCCGTAAACTAGCAGTTCCTTGGTGAGTACAGTTCTAGGAAATAAGAGTGGTAGAAGAAACATCCTTGGTACATGGCTCGCCCCGCAAAATGACTTGGAAATCCAGGGCTGTGAAGAACCAGAGGGTTCCAGAGCAGAAACGGCAGAAGAACCCCTACAGGAAGTCCAGTCTTTAATAAAGGAACCTGAATCTAGGCTCAGCGGCCCTGATAGTTGATCGAATACACCAGGAGGAACTTTGTAACAGAAAAAGTCTTGGCTGACCACTGCATGTTGGAATTTGCGAGTAATTTTTCCTCTAGAAGGCTCCCAGGTAATGGTTAGTAAGGGTATAGGCTGGTTGGAAGCATCTCCCGATATTGGTATGGAAGGTGACAAGGCAAGCAGTAAACCCGGCATAGGGACCGAAATCTTGGGATACGTACAGAGTATTTCCAACTGAGAGGAAATAACAGGGGCAACCGAAAATTCCGAGGGACAAAACCATGGTTTAGCAGGAGCAGAGAAGCAAACAACAGTAGAGCTCTCCAATACTGGGAAATCTTCATTGGGAGATAGTATTGTCAGTGAATCAGGAATAGTCCTTGGGATCTTCAAATCAGTAGCTTGAGAAAAAGGCAGAGCCAGGGTAGTGGTGGGAGGGAAGCTAACATCAGAAGCTGAAGTCTGTATCTCAGTGACAGAGACCTGAGAATCAACAAGCAGCAAGTATGAACTATGAAAACTCTTAATGACAGGCACCTTAGGAGTACAAGGAGTCTTTTCCGAAACTGCAATGGCCCTAACCACAGGGGTGCCTAACCTGACAAAAACATGAATAGGTGTGTTTTCTAGTGCAAAATCTCTGATCACAGGACTCCTAACCGATAGTGAGGGTGTCTGGGTTTGATTAGAGAAAAAATCAGATGTATTGATAAGTGACTTAGAAACAATTACTGAGGTTCTAGATTTGCTGGACATGTGAGAAAAAATACCCTTTAAGACAGGAGCTTTAATTTCTTCCCAGAGTAACCCCATGTTTGCTGGGGCATATTTAGACACAGTACTGAGGGACTGGGTTTCAGCAAAGGCAGGACAGCTAAATAGCTCAGATTTAAACCCCAGGACTTGTAATATATGCATGGTGACCTCAGACAGTACTAAGGAAGTGACCACAGATATGCTGATCCCTGGAGAATTAGCCTGGACAGAGAAATCAGGGGGACCCCCAATCAGGATACTCCTTGTAGGAAGAGCTTCAGAATCAGAAGGAGAATCATTACCTCTCAGAGTCTCAAAACTAGAAAGACACAATTCAGCGAAAAGGGAAACCGTGTGCAAGCTTTTTACTAATCTATATGAAAAAGCGTCACTTTTGGGAGAAAACCGTGCGTCAGCAAACATTCCTGGGAACATAATATGAACCCCAGGAGGGACATACAGACTACTGTATGCTTTTAACCCTAAGCTTAAAGAGGAGGAGAACTCAGACAGTACACGGGGGTGAATCATAACTGTACTGGTCTCTGAAGTAGGTATTTGGTAAGGAATGTCTGGGAAACCAGAAATTACTGCAGACTCCATAATGTGGGAACTATGCGCTGAAGCAGGGATCACCGCTATGTGGGCGACAGGCTGGTTCAGCAAAACACCCGGGAGAAGGAACTCTGCGAGCAAGCTTAGGGAAAAACCTGACTCCTGAATACATTTATCAGGAACCAGAACTTTAGCCGAAGTCTCCGGAGACAAAACTGCGGAAACTTGAGCTGAAGCAGGGGATTTATAGCAAAGAATATCTAGGGACTCCGTACGGTTATGGGAATCCCTCAATGCAACCTCTGCTGTCTGACTTGTGGACTCATTCTCTGAGGCTAAAACGAAGGCATTAACTTGGAGGCAGCAAGAATTTACAGGGGTTAATGTAGACAATGCCTGAGAGTAAAACATAGGTAATCTCTCTGTATTAGGAGAGACCAGGAATCTCTCGTCTGAAGCTAGGGGCGTGACCATTGCTGGCAGAGAACAGGGATTTACCAAAGGAAACTCAGAGAGCTGCCCCACAGGGGTTAATACAGAAATAACCCTGGGAACAGAACTTAGGGATTCTTTCTCTGACGGGGAAAGCGCACAGGACTGCCTAGCAGAGGTTAAAGCTGGAAAACCCTCAAGACATGGAGTGACAGATTCGGAGTTAGAAATAGGGGAACAAAGGGACTTATTCTCTGATAGTAGAACCTTAGTGTTGGCTAGTGAAACATATGTATTCTCCAGGGGAACCTCACAGGACTGCTCGGCAGGGGTTAAAGCTGGAAAACCCTCAAGACCTAGAGAAAGGACTTCTGAGCTAGAAATAGGAGAACTAATGAACTTATTCTCTGATACAAGAACATTAGTGCTGGGTAGAGCAACATATGTATTCTCCAGGGGAACCTCACAGGACTGATCGGCAGGGGTTAACAAAAACATATCATTGGTGTCAGGGAACCCGGGCATACACTCAGGGCAAGGATCCGTGGTAGACCAGGGATACAGCCAAGCGGCAGCGAAGCTGGCGAGGGGAGGATCCTGTTCCTTTATGCAAATGTCCAATGTCATGGAAAGGATATGGAGTGTTTTTTGGGCATCAGCCAACATGAGGAGAGGGTCCTCTTTTGCTATATAAATGTCTAAAGACAAGGCCAGGGAAGAGAGTTCCTTTTGGGCGTCGTCCAATTCTAAAGGGTACACATTTTCCCAAGTTAAAGGGTAACCAGGAAAGCAAATACAAGCGGCCAGCGATTGTTTTAAGTCCCGGAGGCGGTAAACCTTCATCATGAGATCATTACGGCATTTGTTTTGCAAAGGGGTTAAACCTACAAACACAATCAGATCTTCAATCAGGGGTATTATCTCACATAGAAATTGGTATTCACACTGGGACTGGTTTACAGGCTGGGACAGGCTTTCAGACAGAAACTTACCAACCCTCACCACAGGGCGGTCCGAGTTTGTGCGGCCGAGCATACTGTCAGGGTTCTGCTCGCCACAAACCAGGACCGGACCGCGAGGCTGAGGTGGGGTTGTAAAAGCACCGACCTGAGACCGCGCAGGCTGATCCGGATTGCGCAGATCGTAGTCATATGTCGCAGGATCAGGATTGGAGAAGACAGCGTCGTCGTTGTAGAAGCCAGGGTCAGGACAGGAGACGTCAGGATAAACATTGTTCAGGCAAGAGTTCGGCAACAGGTAGTCAGGAGAGCCCCGCTTCAGCTTAGGAGCGCGGGGTTGGCCTCTGCGCGAGCGACGACCATGGCCCATGGTACTGGTCACAGGAGATGGTAGGCAGACCAGAGTAGCACACCGCTTTGCTGCACGGGTGCACCAGTGTTACAGCGCAAGAGTCCTGAGCGGGCTAGGGAATCCTCTGTCTCAGCGCAGGAACCAGGACACGGCCTCTCTAGATTAGGGAAAGAGTAGGCCCCAGGAACCAGGAGCTGAAGATACACAGGGAAACCTCCGCTTCAGTGCAGGAATCCAGGAGACTGAAGAACGCAGGAACGAAACATCCGCTTCAGTGCAGGAATCCAGGAGGCTGAGGGACGCAGGGACGAAAACCTCTGCTTCAGCACAGGAGAACAGGAGTGGACCGCTGCGTGAATATAGCAGCCGGTCACAGGAAACAAGGAGCTGAAGTGAACAAGAAGAGTACTCAGCTACAACACAGGAGACTGGAGCAGACCGCTGCGTGAATATAGCAGCCGGCCTTAGGAAACCTGGAGCTGCAGACAACAAGGAGAATACTCCGCTTCAGCATGAGAGACAGGAACAAGCGAGGGCTTGTGGCAGAACAGATAGTGACATCCAGGAAGGACTATGCTCGGCAGGGAGCATTATGGGAAGACAATACTTAAAGGCCAGCGGGCCAATCCCCGGAGGGGGGTGTGAAGGTACTGCTCCAATGAATGAATGCAAGTCTAGGTTGCAGTGATAGGCTGCACAGCTGCAGTAGATACCAGAGGGAGTGTGTATTGCTTTGGTGAGTGAATCCAGGCTGCAGCAAACATCAGGAGAGGTGCTCCAGGACTGCACTTGTCTGCAAGGTAAGGCAACCAGTAAACCGCGGAGCGGATTCCTTACAGAGAGAGAGAGAGTGGGTCTGAGAGAGAGAGAGTGGGTCTGAAAGAGAGAGAGAGAGAGAGAGAGAGAGTGGGTCTGAGAGAGAGAGAGTGGGTCAGAGAGAGAGAGTGTGTCTGAGAGTCTGAGAGAGAGAGAGTGGGTCTGAGAGAGAGAGAGTGTGTCTGATAGTCTGAGAGAGTGGGTCTGAGAGAGAGAGAGAGTGGGTCTGAGAGAGAGAGAGAGAGTGGGTCTGAGAGAGAGCGAGAGAGAGAGAGAGAGAGAGAGAGAGAGAGAGTGGGTCTGAGAGAGAGAGAGAGAGAGAGAGAGAGAGAGAGAGAGAGGGTCTGAGAGAGAGAGAGAGAGTGGGTCTGAAAGAGAGAGAGAGAGAGAGAGAGAGTGGGTCTGAGAGAGAGAGTGGGTCAGAGAGAGAGAGAGTGTGTCTGAGAGTTTGAGAGAGAGAGAGTGGGTCTGAGAGAGAGAGTGTGTCAGAGTCTGAGAGAGAGTGGGTCTGAGAGTCTGAGAGAGAGAGAGTGGGTCTGAGAGTCTGAGAGAGAGAGTGAGTCTGAGAGTCTGAGGGAGACAGAGGGTCTGAGAGTCTGAGAGAGAGAGTGGGTCTGAGAGTCTGAGAGAGTGGGTCTGAGAGTCTGAGAGAGAGAGTGAGTCTGAGAGTCTGAGGGAGAGAGAGAGGGTCTGAGAGTCTGAGAGAGAGAGTGGGTCTGAGAGTCTGAGAGAGAGTGGGTCTGAGAGTCTGAGAGAGAGAGGGTCTGAGAGTCAGAGAGAGAGTGGGTCTGAGAGAGAGAGTGGGTCTGAGAGTCTGAGAGAGAGAGTGGGTCTGAGAGAG
The DNA here is from genome assembly GCF_040206685.1 of Ascaphus truei. Taxonomy (NCBI): domain Eukaryota; kingdom Metazoa; phylum Chordata; class Amphibia; order Anura; family Ascaphidae; genus Ascaphus; species Ascaphus truei. The sequence continues at coordinate 55,407,055 of NC_134489.1, read as the reverse complement.
AGAGTGGGTCTGAGAGTCTGAGAGAGAGAGTGGGTCTGAGAGTCTGAGAGAGAGACTGGGTCTGAGTCTGAGAGAGAGAGAGTGGGTCTGAGAGTCTGAGAGAGGGTCTGAGAGTCTGAGCGAGAGAGAGTGAGTCTGAGAGAGAGAGAGAGAGAGAGAGAGTGAGTCTGATAGAGAGAGAGTGAGTCTGAGAGTCTGAGAGAGAGAGTGGGTCTGAGAGTCTGAGAAAGAGAGTGAGTCTGAGAGAGAGTGGGTCTAGGAGTCTGAGAGAGAGAGTGGGTCTGAGAGAGAGTGGGTCTGGGAGTCAGAGAGAGAGTTGGTCTGAGAGAGAGAGAGAGAGAGAGAGGGTCTGAGAGAGAGAGAGAGAGAGAGAGAGAGAGAGAGAGAGTGGGTCTGAGAGAGAGAGAGAGAGTGGGTCTGAGAGAGAGAGAGAGAGAGAGTGGGTCTGAGAGAGAGAGAGAGTGGGTCTGAAAGAGAGAGAGAGAGAGAGAGAGGGTCTGAGAGAGAGAGAGTGGGTCTGAGAGAGAGAGAGTGGGTCAGAGAGAGAGAGAGTGTGTCTGAGAGTCTGAGAGAGAGAGAGTGGGTCTGAGAGAGAGCAAGTGTGTCTGAGAGAGAGTGGGTTTGAGAGAGAGAGAGAGAGAGAGAGAGTGGGTCTGAGAGAGAGAGAGAGAGAGAGTGGTTCTGAGAGAGAGAGAGAGAGAGAGTGGGTCTGAAAGAGAAAGAGAGAGTGGGTCTGAGAGAGAGAGAGAGTGGGTCTGAGAGAGAGAGAGAGTGGGTCAGAGAGAGAGAGAGAGTGTGTCTGAGAGTCTGAGAGAGAGAGTGGGTCTGAGAGAGAGAGAGTGTGTCTGAGAGTCTGAGAGAGAGTGGGTCTGAGAGTCTGAGAGAGAGAGTGGGTCTGAAAGAGAGAGATAGAGTGGGTCTGAGAGAGAGAGAGAGAGAGAGTGGGTCTGAGAGAGAGAGAGTGGGTCTGAGAGAGAGAGAGTGGGTCAGAGAGAGAGAGTGTGTCTGAGAGTCTGAGAGAGAGAGAGTGGGTCTGAGAGAGAGAGAGTGTGTCTGAGAGTCTGAGAGAGAGTGGGTCTGAGAGTCTGAGAGAGAGAGAGTGGGTCTGAGAGTCTGAGAGAGAGTCTGAGAGAGAGAGTGGGTCTGAGAGTCTGAGAGAGAGAGTGGGTCTGAGAGTCTGAGAGAGAGAGTGGGTCTGAGAGTCTGAGAGAGAGAGAGTGGGTCTGAGAGTCTGAGAGAGAGAGAGTGGGTCTGAGAGTCTGAGAGAGAGAGAGTGGGTCTGAGAGTCAGAGAGAGAGAGAGTGGGTCTGAGAGTCAGAGAGAGAGAGGGTCTGAGAGTGGGTCTGAGAGAGAGTGGGTCTGAGAGTCTGATTTCCCTCCCCCCTGCCCGATTTCTGTGTGCGTGTGTGTGTGTGTGCGCGCGTGTGCATGTGCGTGCGCACAGACACCAACCCGCAGTCAGTCAGTCAGTCACCCAAAGAGAAGCAGTTCCAGCCATCACATTAGTGGTGAGTTCATTAAATGTTTGACCAAATATAGCAGGCTAATTTTTAAGTTGATAATTTTGGATGGCCCTCAAATGATTTTATAAATATCAAAATGGCCCTTGGCAGAAAAAAGGTTCCCCACCCCTGGTTTAGATAATACTAATAGCTTATTGAATTTGAATGTGGTAACCTTATACGAAAAGTACATTGGCTCACATGAAACTTGTTTGATGTACAGAAATATATAGGGGTCTCTTTACTAAAGTCTCTCGGCTGCAAAAGTAGGACTAAACCAGTGCAAAAAACAGAGCCATAATGTAGTAATTAATGTCACAGAAGAGTTCATTAACACATGTTTTTTTTTTTTTTTTTTTTTCATTTTAGTTTTTAATTGACTGTTGGAATGTGGATTCATTTTATGTTTTTGCTTTATGGTTGGGCATCGCCTTTAAAAATGAGAATGGCCTCCAGCATGGATGGGGTAAATATTAATATTTTATTATTGGCTGCCATTGAATGCCAATGAGTTGTGTGGGCATAGGTAGCCACATTGACAGTGAATGGGTTAATGTTTAAATTTATACGTGTAATGTTTTTATAGTATACTTTTTATGGTGATGTCTGTCTTTAATTTTAATGTATTTATGTATTGAGCAAGTAGTGGCAAAAAGCCCTATTAGCCATATTTGGCTATTAAGGCTATTTACCATTTCTCTAAAGGGAGAGGGGTTATTGTTGAACCAGGGTGGGTGCTATGCACTAAGCAGTGAGCTTTTGCGCCGGTGTGAAATTTTGAATTTCAGCGCGTTCTGGATCGCCCAATCTACAATCTGCCAGATCGTGCGTGCTTCCCCCCCCCTGCTAACGAGCTTAAAGTTCAAGCGCGATAGCTGATAGAAAAAAAGCTGCCTGTAACATGCTGAATCTCCATGCACGGCTGTTACAGACGATCGTACAGTCACAATATTCATTTTAATAATAATGTAGAGAGATTAGGTTGCCTCCCTGTACACGTGATGGAATTCGTTCCCACAGCTGTTCATCAAGGAGTGTTGCTGCGATTGGTGCTACATCCGGTACCAGGGATGACGTCACGGACTCCGCCCACGCTCATCGAACTATCATAGGGATTGGATCAGGGGTTTCCCTCCTCTCCCTGATCTAATAGCTGGAGCAATTAAGAACACTATGATGAACTCACTAACCACACAGACTGCTACAGATGACTGCTTGACAGCACTTGGCACTTAAACCACTGAGGATTCGTAACGTTCTTTTCCTTTTTGTTGCTATAATAGCTGATTTTTGAATAACAGAATTGTTGTGCTTTGTAGCTTTGTCCAGCATTTGTGTTTCATACTTACAATTTGTTCCATAGAGTATCATCTTGCAGTACAACTGTAATTTACATTTGGATTGACTCTAACTCTTGTGAAACGCTTTGAACATTACCTTGTAATATAACTACAGTATATTCAGTAGTGTACAGGGTTGATAATTTACTTGGACAGGGTGTAGGGTTGAGATAACCCAAAAGAAATCCTATTTGCACTCCCTTCTACTATAAATGGCTGGGAAGAATTCAATCCCTGGGTAAAAAACCCCATACACCATATTGAAGATATATATAAAAACAGTTTATTTAACACATACAGTATGCAAAGACAACTATAAATATTAAAAGAACCAGGGAGTGGGTGCAGGGAGTGGGTAGAGTAGTATAGTTATATATAGTGCGCTGTGATGAAACAGCTATAATTAATGTATGTATAACCTGTCTGTCGTCTGTAACGGTACTAGCAGTATGTATTCAATCATGCACGCTGTGTAAGACATATATAACACAGCACTACAAACACCAGTTAATACTAGTAGTATCATAAATAGTATACAGAGGGTTTAGCATCTATATCCCTTTCTGAGAGACTGTGCCACACAATGTGCTGACTGGTTGTGGGCTATAGTGAAGGTGTAAATCCCATCAGTCATGTATACAGTTTCTGTCAGTTTGTACTTAACCAGGCACGCTGTGTTAACAGTTGAATCACACACTCAGCTTGTACCTAGAGTGCACAGCCAACAGGCTAAACAGGTAAATAGAGGCGCAGCAAAACTACTAATCACCAAAGGGGATATGTATTATGTCTCCTGACCGTGTTATCAGATGACAAGCTCCCCCCCGGCAAAGAAAAGCCACAAAGTCCTGACGCATATGTATCCAGCAAACGCGACGTCAACAGTGAGCGGAGAGCAGGGAGGAGTGTTGGAGCAATAGAGGCCACGATTATCAGGTCGTATACAGCTGAGCCCTACTTGCAACAGTTGTTGCATGATCACACTGCCAACTGTCCTGGTTATAGGTGCACTTGTGATACACAGTTCCCTTTGCTGGATACATATGCGTCAGGACTTTGTGGCTTTTCTTTGCCGGGGGGGGGGGGGAGCTTGTCATCTGATAACACGGTCAGGAGACATAATACATATCCCCTTTGGTGATTAGTAGTTTTGCTGCGCCTCTATTTACCTGTTTAGCCTGTTGGCTGTGCACTCTAGGTACAAGCTGAGTGTGTGATTCAACTGTTAACACAGCGTGCCTGGTTAAGTACAAACTGCCAGAAACTGTATACATGACTGATGGGATTTACACCTTCACTATAGCCCACAACCAGTCAGCACATTGTGTGGCACAGTCTCTCAGGAAGGGATATAGATGCTAAACCCTCTGTATACTATTTATGATACTACTAGTATTAACTGGTGTTTGTAGTGCTGTGTTATATATGTCTTACACAGCGTGCATGATTGAATACATACTGCTAGTACCGTTACAGACGACAGACAGGTTATACATACATTAATTATAGCTGTTTCATCACAGCGCACTATATATAACTATACTACTCTACCCACTCCCTGCACCCACTCCCTGGTTCTTTTAATATTTATAGTTGTCTTTGCATATGTGTTAAATAAACTGTTTTTATATATATCTTCAATATGGTGTATGGGGTTTTTTACCCAGGGATTGAATTCTTCCCAGCCATTTATAGTAGAAGGGAGTGCAAATAGGATTTCTTTTGGGTTATCTCAACCCTACACCCTGTCCACTCATACTTACCTCCCGTATGCACCCCTATCTAAATGTACATACCTTTGATAACCTTTTGGTGAGCGACAATACAACCCTTTTCAGTATTTGATCATTTACTTCCCTGATATTGTATACAGAGGTGCTATATTTACGTGCTTTTGAGTCACCAGATATATTTTGCAGATTTTTATTGTCTAGTTCTTATATAACAAGTTAATGTAGTAAGCATGTCCCAACATAAGTGTTTGGTTTAGATGAGAGGTTTTGGATGGAGGTGCATAAGGGAAGTACCATAGACTCAAAATATCTTTGGGAACGGGCATGAAGAACGTTAATGTTGCCCCCCTTGTATTTATCACCTTATCTTTTACGTTTGTTTTACATCGTTTTTCCCTCCCTTCCCCATTATCCTTGTGTATTTTCACCCTTCTTGTTTTTCCTTCACTCCTCCTCCCCTCCTTCATTTTTTTTAAATTGTGTAGTTCTGCTTGATGAGATGTACTCTCCATTCCTTTTTTAGAGGCAATTCTGTATTGCATCTATTTTCAATACATTTTTCATTTTCAAATTAAGATATGTCTGATTCTCCTTTAAATTTTGTGTGCAGGGAACATATATATATATATACAACATTACATACAACATACAACATTATGTTGTATACATACAACATTACTCCCAAAATACAACAGAACACAAAATTATATATATATATATATATATATATATATATATATATATATATATATATATATATATATATATATATATATATATATATACAGTATATATATATACAGTATATATACTGTATATATATATATATATATATATACTGTATATATATATATATAATTTTGTGTTCTGTTGTATTTTGGGAGTAATGTTGTATGTATTTGTGGGGTAGTGTGGTGCATATGTGGGGGTATACTGTTGTATTATTTGGGGGGGTGCAGTGTTGTATGTATTTGGGGAGTGCAGTGTTGCATGTATTTGAGGGGTCAGTGTTGTATGTATACGGGGGGTAGTGATGTATGTATTTGAGGGTTGGTAGAGTTGTATGTGTTTGGGGGGGGCATTGTTGTATGTATTTTGGGGGGGATTATTGTGTGTGGGTAATTATTGTGGGGGGAAATAAATCAATCTTGTTGTTGGGCCTGACAGTCACTTTTACAATTCATAGCATGGCTACAACTGGTGGTGCATCTCCAGTTTGTGGCACAGCAGCTGCCGTTGCTGGCTGTTCAGGGCCAGCTGGGATGTTTGAGGGGCTTGGTGCAGGTACATGTGTTGGGCCTTGTCTGTTACCTTCTCTGGTGCATCTCCTCAACATCCAGCCATCATGCTTTACGACGTCAAATGGCGCCACGTTGCCATGACAACGTGACATGCGCCATCACAATGTCATGGCAATGTGGCGCCACAGGGTGTCATGTTGCTATAGCAATGATGTCACATGACATTCTGTTGTCATGGCAACGCAATGCCATTTGATGTTGCGGAATCATGATGACGGGACCCAGCACGAGGAGATGTTGGCAGACAAGGTAAGAGAGTTACAGAGGCCCTGCGCTCTCCCCTGGCAATCACTTTAATTGTTGTGGGGAGAGACCGGGGCCTCTGTAATCATGGGGTCAATGCACTGGCACCGATGGCACCACCATTAAGCTGGCCCTGGGTGGCACCCTTGGTGTTTGTACAGCATCTACTTGTGTTCATGGGTCACAACGCAAAGTATTTGGTCTTTTTGGTTCAAGCAGTTCATTGCAGGGATTCTTCTGTTGGGTTGTAGGTTTCCCTGCAGGGATCTGCTCGAGTCATCCCAACTTGGCCCTGCTTTATAATGCTGCTAATTTCTTTTAAATTAGCAGCAATACACTTGGTTGCGGTGCTCTGTCTCATGGTATTCCAGTTGACAAAATGTTTCTCTCCTCCTCTGTTGGTTCAGGCCCCACTTCAACACCTGAAGTTTGAACGGGTCATACAGGAACACATGCTGCCTCTGTTGCTTCTAGATCATCTGTCCAGCCAACTGAGGAGGCTCCTCCTTCTGCTCATGCTGCTCAAGATGTTCCAACTTACTCAAAGCATTGGGAATATGCGTACTGAGCACGATAAGGAGGAGTCATGTCGTGAGGCGTCTGATGGGGCTCCCGGTCAATCAAAAATAAGACTAGGGCAGAGAATGTTGGCAGAGAATTGACTGTAAATGTGGTTAGCTCTGCATGAGATTATAAATGTAAATACCTTCAATTGTTCAAATGAACAAAATATTGTATGATTTTTGACAGTGAAATGGGTCTTTATAATGTTATTGGAGCTCATTAGAATTACAAAGAAGGTAGTACTCGAGCTTCCATTTAGGGTAAGATCAACCAGATGCCACAAATACTAATAACATCCAAAAGGTAATAATAATACACCATACAGACATATAGAGGAAAAGTAACACTCGCTCAGCATAAAGGGAAGAGGAAGGTGGACCTCTGGGCTTGGTATACGTGGAGACTACAACTAGAGAAAGAAACCCAGTTTTGGGCACTCATTCACCGTAGGTAATGAATTGATGATAATAAATAAAATAATTTTTAATACGTTATTAAAAGTGTTTTTATTTATTATCATCAATTCATTACTTAAGGTGAATGAGTGCCCATAACTGGTCTTTCTTTCTCTAGTTGTAGTCTCCACGATACAGACATATAGCTGCAAGAAACAATCTAGTATCAAAATCACTCAAAGGAAAGCCTGCAATCAGACAGATAGAGCGGTGGGAAATAGTGCGTGTAAAGTGGGAGAGAAAGAGGATAGAGAGAGTGTGAGGAGGGAGAATGTGACGGGGGAGAGAGTATGAGGGAGGGAGAAGTGAGGGGGGGGGGTGCAAGGACGGAAAGAGAAAGTGCGAGGGGTAAGAGCGTGAGTGTAAGGGGGGAGAGAGGGAGGCTGGAGAAATGAGGAGGGAGAAAGGGAGAGCGGGGAGAGAGAGGGCAAAGAGGAAGTGAGACATTCAGAGCGTAGGCATGTGTGTGTTGGAGAACGATTAATGATAAGTTCTCATTTGATGTAGGTTTGCTATTTGTGACTGTGACTTGCCTTCTTGACCTTTTTCAGCCTCCTGATTCATTCTTCTGCAAGGTAGGTATAACACGTACTGTATTAAAGTAGACATGATGTTTTTAAAAAGAACACGGTTACTTATAGTTCAGTAATTGTATGTTTCATTTGAAATTGTTAAAGTTTACAATGCATTAGTAGCAGCTTCGGAAAGACACTTCACTCATTAACCAGCCTCATTATATTCCAAACACATCTTGGTTCTTTGAACTATGTTGGTGTAGTAATTCTTATTTTGTGTGAAAGTATTACCGGTTACTTGTGTTAACATTAGCAATTCACTTATTGTGGTGTTTTGAGTTAATGCAACAACTGGAATGTGTCATGTACGTTGATATATCAATGTTGTCTATCTTCACAGAATCTAAAGCATGTGACCCTCCTCAAAATGTACGCACTATTGACTAAGACATTGAATTATGACTCGTTTAGCAAAAACTGCCACACATGATGTGGTACAGTACTGCATGTAACTTCTCCTTACATGTGTGGTGTATTCCCCGGGCGCTAACTCTGACCGTGGTTGGTATAGGATATGAATATCTTAAATAGTATGGTATGTGTTAATAGTGATGTCCTACTGTGACTCGAACTACCCCACTAGGGTCTATCCAGAACCCTTGATATATGGAATGTGAGAAGGGATGGGGGAGCACAGCGTAAGGAATGGTGGAGTGTGATTGTATTATCTCCCTATGATGTTCAGTGGCGTTCTGACACCCTTTGAGTGTCCTCAGAGGGAGGTTTGTACTCCTTAGAGAAGGGTTAAGACTTAGGTGGGTGAAGCAAGTCTATGGATGCAAAATGAATGCAAAATGAATCAATAAAAGGAAAACTTACACGGCCTTGTGTAAGTTGTATCCCATCAAGGTTTCTTTTGCAGTCTTATCTTTCTTCTGGGTGATCCTTCTTCTTTCTTTATGCTCTTCTCTTTCTGTCTCTTCTTCTTGCTGTGATCTTGATGTTTGTCGTTGGACGAATCTTCACATTGGTTCTCCTCTCATATGGGTGTAAACATAGGTGAGAAGGTGGTTAGACACATATACATACAAAGTCGATATCAATTTGAAGGGGGGCAATGAGACAGTGTCATCAGGTGTATAGGTATAAGATAATTATTATTCACTCACACGGCCTAATGTGAGTGGTAACTTATAACGGTATCTTGCAAGCACCTGTACAGATCACAGGTCTTCAGGTCAAAGGTCCCTTGTGGGATAAAGACAGAGGGATAGTATGGGGAAGGTGTATCAATACATCAAAATACTCACACGGGCCAGTGTGAGTACACACTGATAATGGTATCTTGGAAACTCCAAAAAGTGATAAAAAAACCCTAGGGGCTAGGTCCAGATAGCAAAGGACTAATAGGACACTAAAAACAGGGGTGATTAAATTTTATTGAAACAAACTAGCATACACTAATGAACAAGTACATGTATAATCAGATAAAAAATTAAAACCGAGGAGCATCTACTGCTTCTGGGGGGATAAAAAAAGGTGGCAGCCAGGGGAAACAAATGGTGGTTAGTGGATGAAAGTCTCTGTACTCCGCGTCCGGATCGAGAGATTCCACAGCACCTCCGGTTCCCCTCAGATTGCTGCAGGCTGTGGTTCAAAGAAGAAGAGCTACGCGTTTCGCCCTGAACAGGGCTTCCTCAGGCTCGTGTAAAGTACACGATATATATATAAAAGGAAAATTACATACATCATAATTTTAAACATATTACTATTATTTATTTGCCCTATATACTGGTGTATGATACATAGAACAAGATAAACCTCAAGTTATATCAATTTTAGGTCACGAATAAAAATTACGATGCAAACAGTTATGGCATCATATTTAAGTATATAGTGGTAGTAGGTTTGCATCATCATATATTGTTATAAACCTAAATAGCAACATATACCTCACTTCTAATGACACTATTAAACTAAATGTGTAGAGAATATAGTGTTAGGAACAGTAGGTAAGGCCAGAAGCTGCATTTGTGTTAAACGATCCATTTTGTCTGTAATGGCCTGCTAAGATTATGTAGTCAGCCTTTTGCTGAAATATAATTTCTTAGGTATTCAGCTTCTGCCAAAATACATTTCCTCTTTCCTTGCTAAGATACTTTTTGTGTTGTCAGCTTCCTGCTGTTTTGGTCAGTAAACAATGGAATAGTTCTCTGAGAGAGGCAGCATTACCTCACATAGTTGCTAGAAAAATTCAAGGTTTTTTGATAACATATACAATGAAAAGGCTATGTATTTCAGACAGTGCCTGTATTGGGAGAATTACCCCCCAAGATCATTCCACTAATATGTCCTGCCCTTAAATCACGCCTCTAATCTAAATCATGCCCAGGTTACACCTACGTTACGCCCCTAACCAAACCTTTTCTTTTTTCTGTATAAAAATCTTTACCCTATGCTTAATAAAGGAGACAAAGGAATTTGAAACCTGGCTTGTGTTTTGTTTCATTTCCTTTGTTTCCCGGGCCTGTACGTTCTACCAGATTGGAGATCAACAGTGCCAGGGTGTGGTGTGGATAATAGATATTGTGGATAATAGATTATTTGCCCATTATGAATCAAAACATTAGCAAGCATAAATAAAGTTAATAAAAACAGTTCTACTTACCCCAGCCAATATGAAGGACACCCTCATTAGCATACTGAAGGTCCATGTCCTCCATTGCCAGAAAGAATACATAACAAAATACATTCAAATATCCCCTAACCCCTTAATCAACTTAGCATTTAATAACCACTATAGTAATTAAGGGATTAACCCACCCTGCCCTGCTACCCACCCGGGAGGCCTAACCATCCACCCCGCACCCACTATACCCACCCTGTACCCATTCAGTGTCATAGTGGTACATCATACCCGTATAATAATATGGGCATGATAAGCAACTATTGCACTCAATGGGCACCTAATCAAAATAGGAAGAAGGGGGTAAGATGGTCCGTGGTTCACAGCAACTTCAGCAGCCAACGCATGGATGTCTAAAAAAACTTTATTGATCGCTAGCAGCAAACATCAGGCAACCACTCTAACATGTTTCGTCCAGGCTATGGACTTTTTCAAAAGTCTTTGAAAAAGTCCATAGCCTGGACGAAACATGTTAGAGTGGTTGCCTGATGTTTGCTGCTAGCGATCAATAAAGTTTTTTTAGACATCCATGCGTTGGCTGCTGAAGTTGCTGTGAACCACGGACCATCTTACCCCCTTCTTCCTGTGTCATCATTTCCGGCGGAGCACGCTGACGCCAGCTACACCAGAGGAGGAAGCCGCTGCAGAATTCCCTGCACCAACAGGGACGGCTTTTTCGTGAGTACTCCTAACCTCCACGCGGTATTTCAGGGAGATTATTGAGGCGGTTAGTGCCGGGCTGTGATTTACTTGGGGGCGCCCCTTAGGGAGGTGTCCCCCTGTACCTCTATCCGGCTTACTATTACCCAACTCCCTGTTTTCAATACCGGAGGCTTATTGTTTCATTAATCATTGCTGGGTCTCTCTTCAATCAAGTTGCCATAAAGTGTGTGCACTACCTGTTAGCAGCCTCGGTATACTGGGTAATTCCATATTCTCTAGCAACCTAATCAAAATACATTAATGCACAAAAGACACAATAATAAAAAATTTCAAAACACAGAAACACCCCAATTCACTAAATAAAAACACTAGCCAACAAATGCAATTAATACAAGCACTAATCAGCAGAACAATGAGTTCATTCAACCATTACGCAACAAAGCAATTAATTAATGCCACCATTAACCAACAAAGCAATTAATTAATAAAAGCACTAACCAGCACAACAATTAATTAATTCAACCATTAACCAATCAAAGCAATTACTTAATAAAACAACTCAGCTAAACAACAATTAATTAATTCAACCAATGAACAACAAAGCAATTAATTAATAAAACAAGTCGGCAACACAACCATTAAAAGCATTACCCAACACAAGACATCCTTAATTAAAAAGAAAATCAATCGCAAGAAAAATTAAAAATAAGGCAGCAAAATGACAAACAACTACATCCACATAATAAACACACATAGAAAAAATCACACTCAATACAAAGCAAGAAATTAAAAACAAATTATTGGCCTATACATTATCAGTCAATGTTCAAAGAAAAGAAAAAAAAGGAAAAATATCCCCTTTACACAGCTGTGGGGGCCCCGTGGATCCTCAGGGACCACCCAAGGTCCCCAGACATCCGGGGGAACCACCCAAGGGCTCCCAGACACCCATGGGGATGACCCAGGGACCACCAGACACCCGCAGGGACCACTCGTGGACCCCATTGGGTCCCGCGGGGACCACCTGGAGGCCCACGGAGCCTAGCAGGGACCACCCGGAGGCCCCCAGACACCCGTGGGTATCCCCGAGATGCACTGTGGGGTCTGTGGACACCAATTGGGACCACCAGGGCCCAACCTGACCTGGGGTATTACTCGTGTGTGTAAAAAAAAAATCATGGTTTTATGGGGGGGTGGGGGAGAGGGGCGGTTAAAGGGGGTGGGTGGTGTATTTGTGCTTACTAAATATTTTTAAATTTAAATGTTATTACTAGTGTAGGTGAGCATGGGGTCTCCGATACACAGTAATAACATTTAAATGTAAAAATATTTTTATTTCCGGCGATTTTTTCGCAGAGAGAGGCGGATCTCTCTCTGCAGCAGATAGAAATCGCCGTGTGAGCCCTTATCGGAGGGCAGTTCCTATCACCGCCGGCAATTCGCCATGTTTGATAATGTTGCTCTCACTGGTATTCGGGCCTTTCTGCATACCGTGAGAGCAACACGGCAATAAAATGGCGATTTCAAAACCCTCCCGATAATTTATATCGGACTTTACTGCATGAGACCCTATGTCTCTAATTCTAGTCATACATTTCAATCTCTCCTTCCTTTACCACTTTTCAGTTCACATAAATTCCTTTCTTACCTGCACCCTCTGACACAACACAGCTATACCCCCTGCACTAAAATACACCCCTACAAATCATCCTCACACATACTCTTTCTTTCCATGCTTTTCCTTGCTTCTGGGAATATCACCCAATCTTGGTCCCTGCCTTATTTCCACATATACTCATCCTTGCCTCCCACAATCAACTTCTACTCCTTTTGATGTCAACCCCTCTAACCTCATACCCATCCCCTGTCACCCTCCCTCCTCTCTCCTTTTCTCCTTTGCCCTTTAGAATGCTCGTTCCATTTCCAACAAGTTCCTCTCTGTGCATGAATTCTTTTTTGCTCACTCTCTGCTCCTTTTTGCTATAACTGAGACTTGACTCACTCAGTCTGACTCTGCACTGGAAGCTGCCTTCTCTTATGATGGCCTTTCGCTCTCCTACACGCCGCGCCTTGATCGCAGGGGTGGAGGCTTGGGGCTCCTCCTTTCCTCACTTTGCTGTTACCAAACCCTTCCTATTACTCCCTCTCTTGTTTTTCCCTCCTTTGAGCACTGACTAGATGCGCTAGGGATTATATACATTTTCCTAGTGAGCAGACAGAGTGGCAGGCACTGAAGACTGCATTTTATAATGTAGAAGGGCTACCCAATGTGATGGGTGCTATAGATTGCACACATGTTGCATTGACCCCGCTACGTGCAATTGAGAGGAGTTTCCATAACAGGAAACATTACCATTCGCTGAATGTGCAAGTTGTATGTGATGTAAACATGAAAATTCTGAGTGTAGTAGCCCTATTTCCAGGTGCCTGCCATGATTCCCATATCCTGCAGAACTTTTTAGTCTTCCATGCATTTCAAGCGGGGGAATTCGAGGACAGTTGGCTATTGGGTCAGTCAATGTAATATAAACTGCACTTATATCTAAAGTTCATCTACAGGTTAATGTTTCATTCTGTTTTGATAATATATATTGTAACAACAAATTTTAATCAATTAATTATCACACAATATGGAATTAGTGGACAAAACAGTAATTGCTTACATATTGCAATATTAATACTATGACCATCAGAGGTGTCATGTTTAGAATGTTCAACGGATGTCCTCGTGACACTATGTCAAAGCTATAAAATTATGAATATTGTATTTAATGTCATGTGTGGAACATTCTTCAATCACTTTCATGTACTAGGACAAGTCAATAGGCAATGTTTTGAATATTTGTTACGTATTATATCAACATTTGTGTTTTAACTGTCATAGGCAACTCGGGATATGGAAGCCGGTCCTGGCTCCTGACCCCACTGGGTAATACTCAAACCCCTGCAGAAGAACATTATAATTGCCCCTGGTCTCTACCCGCTCAGTGATTGAGAGGACATTTGGACTGTTGAAAAGTCACTTCAGATGTCTTAACAGATCTGGCGGGGCCCTAGAGTATTCGCCACACAAGGTTGCTGACATAGTGATTTCTTGTTGCATTCTGCACAACATTGCACTATGTCCCAATCTTCAAGGCAACATTCGGGAGGATCTAGAGGAGGATCCACCTGTGCCTCCTGCAGGGGTTAGGGAACATACACCCAGTGGGGTAGAACCGCCAGACTGTAATCGAAAATTATTTCACATGTAACTTTTTCATTCACATAGAAGATAGTCTATACTTATCTCGTGATGTGTGTCACATTTCATTGTGTATATCTAATCATAGGATCCTGCTCTCTGAATTGGAATGCACATTTTCGACTGAATTAACTCAAGTTCACGTGACAACGGTATGTGAGTGTTTAACACATTTGTCCTTCTCTAAATCATGTTTCCCCCCTACAATGTGTGCATCATACAATGCAGAATGTTGTGCAAGAAGATAAGAGATATTGCTGTACTGATGAATATGCAGTGTAAAAGCTGTAAAAATGTTACAACAAAGATTCAGTTATCAAATGAGTTTATTCAGAGTGCACACAGTGGAGACAGATTCAAAACAAAAAGCTCTCTCCCCAGATAACATGGTATGCCATATATTTATACCCTAAAACCTAAAGCTCCACCCCTATATGGGGGCCTTGCACGTCACTAAATATTACTAAAAATCATTATGAGGTTAAATGTGATGTCAGTTCTGCCACTTGGCACATTGTATGAGAAACATTTTCCCTGTAAGAATCTGAGCTTATCTTACATGCTGCTCATAATATCTGGCCTGTTTACACTTTCAATTTGAAGCTGATTGGATGAGGAAAGTTAATAAAGTCAGCTAGGAGCAAAAATATTCCATTCTCTCTTTCACACAGATTTCTTCACATAGAAAGATGACATTAAAACTCACAAAGACAAGACAAGATGGCTGACTAAAATAGTCAAACAAAATGGCTTCTTTGACCCTCATGCTGTTACGTCAGACCCCCTAATGTCTCAACTTCGTCAGCAGAGAATGTTATATTTAGACTTAACAAGTACTGTACATGTAAATATTTGTAATGTTTATCACCTTTTCACTTAATAATTACTAATTGTAATTATTTTTTTAATGGTTATGAGGAGTTGTGAATGCTATTGTTGTAATGTTATTGTTCACATTCCTTACTTAATTGTATCATTGACATTTAATGAACAATTACAACATACATTCTTTTAATATGCCTGCAGGAGTCTGAGCTGCATGCATGGGGATATCTTTTATCAGAAACTTGGTATCTGTCCCTAACAATAGTGAGATTACTTTGATGGCAACTTAACAAACTGCAATGGTCATTTCATGTGAATGCTTCATACAATTACTCATGTTTAAGTTTCATGAATACATGAAATTTAGACGACAACACATTGTGTAGTCCTTCACACAATGTAGGAAAACATTATTTCTAGTATTTATGACTGGTGTAAAGGGGCATGAACATGAGCTATCTGTAAAATGGTGCACAGACATAACATTTATAATTCAAAAGTTTATTGTCATGTTACATGCTACACTACATTAATTAGCCGTAATAATGTGACATGTTAGCTTACAATCTTACGCATTTCCGCATATTTATCTAAGTGTCTAACACAGAATGAGCGGATCAAACACATCCTAATATATCCATAGGCAAAGTACTCAAATATTAAAGAATATAATTACTGCATTTTTGCACATATGACATTTGTTAAACTCATGAAAAAATAATTTTCCTTTTTTTACGAACCGAGGGGCGTACACATTGTGAAATGACTATTAAGGGATTTGCAGTTAGAGCTCTGATTTCCAATGCCATTGCACAGGACATTTAAATATCGATGAAGCCACAACGGTGAAACATATGTTGGGCAGGCCTTGCGCTACTACCTGGTGCACTGGCTAGTCGGAGTGGTCTGGTGTCTATTTTCAGTTAGAGTGTTTCGGAGCCTTCGTCATGGGAAGCACAACACTCTCACTACTTCCTTTATAGTATGTATTTTGAGTGAAAGACATACTTTGTGATCTTTAGAGGACTATTTATTTGAGCATTGGGCGACCATTTGCTAAGCTGTTCACCAGGACACACCTACAGGCTCAGGTGTTTCTGAACCTGATGGTCTGGTAATACTGTGTATATATATATATCTGCAATTGGATGCTGTATCACTAGACTCCACCTACGTTTGTAGTTATACACACAGAGCTAGCAATCCTCTCTATCACTCATCTATTTAGGAGTAGCCTTCTCACGATTTGCATTGTAATAGCTATTACCACTGCTAGTATAATTATATAGCAGTGGGACAATCAAGTATTAATAGCTATTCCTTATTTACATTGTCGTTCTGAATTATAGCAAACAGACACTTCTTCAATTTTTAATTTATTTTAATCATTTTGGTTCATTGTATAGTTGCTGTAATAAATATATTTTAACTGATTTATTAATAAATAATATTTTTAATATAGCTAAGGGTGTTTTCTCCAGTGCGGCTAATTAGGGAGCTTTCTTTCCTTCTCTTTGTTCATTATAGTCCACATTCCCAGCCAGCACCACCCCGTGTCCTTTTATTACAGCATTTTTGTCCTGTGATTATACAGGATATTCACACACCTCCCTCCTCTCTCCCCTGATTTCGGTGTCGTGCGAGGTACAAATTTTTGACCCCGTTAGAGGTCATTCTCTTCTTTTCATTTAAATATCTTGCCACGAATCTCGTTATCTTGATCTTACCTTCTTTCAGAAGTCTGTTCCGGCATCTGTTGCGCTTCACGCCGCGATCTCTGTAATATTAACAGATGACGGAGAAGAGGTAAAAGGAGCACGAAATGTAGAAAAACTTTTTTTTAAATTACCAATGGTATGCGCATGCATAATGGCTGGAACGC
Organism: Ascaphus truei; assembly: GCF_040206685.1. Taxonomy (NCBI): domain Eukaryota; kingdom Metazoa; phylum Chordata; class Amphibia; order Anura; family Ascaphidae; genus Ascaphus; species Ascaphus truei. Next base: position 55,390,102 of record NC_134489.1, on the reverse strand, counting down.
ATATGCATGTCATTCGGAAAGAAGTGATTCACAGATTGTATAAAGTACATTTGTCATAGTTACCTGCATTATATTGCATTCATATTCGATGCAGGCATGCAAGGGATATTTTGGAGGTAGCTGCTGTAGTCAATCAATTGGTTGTTCTGTGTGTTCATCTCGATCGGGTTGTAGCTTGCTCCGTAAAAGTTTGGATATTGTGTCATGTACTGAGGCAGATACAGATGGTTACTTTGTGGCATTTCATCTGCTTGAGCCAGGTCGTTAGTATGCATGTTAGCGTCATAGCTAGCTCATGGTTCTGGTATTGGTTGTACACCTCCGATTGAAAATAATAACAATTTTGCAGAACATTTAAGGCACTGCTGCGGGCACCTGTATCATTGTTGTTGGGTCCGCTATTTCTCTCTCTTCTTAAATTTCCATTAGCAAACATACGCATACATGATTCATGCAGTGACCAACAGCCACCCCTCTTTCCGTGAGATGCTGGCTTCCGCATAAAACAATCATTGCTTGATAATGTCCGTCTAATCGAATTTCGCCATACATGAGGCTTTGGATAATTTGTATAAAATGGGTATTTGTAAGTGATATATTCATATATCTCTGATACAGTTGATTTTTTTCCTCTGTTCGGTATTGAATAGCGCTTTATATTAGATATGCGTAACACAACGGAGGTTTCTTGTTTGAAGACATTTCTAACGGCATGGGTTCTCATGGAATGGAGGAAAATAACGCTAAGTCTTCCTTTAAAATCATCTTGTGTACAAAAGTATCCAATTTTTCGAAATGTGTTCAACCCGATTCAAGGTCATTTGGCAAAGGAAGAAGTGTCCATGTAATCTTCTCCCACATACAGGTGGTCAGTGTATTGCATAATCTTACAGGCCAGATCCAACTTAATTCATTAGGCAAAATACGAAACACATTTTTGTGAAATAATATTGTAAGGAAATTTGGCAAATGTTACCAATTAATTATTATGTTTATCTGTGTGTACTAAATAATTAGATATTTCTCCTGCCAGCATAATGATCCTTTAACAGACATGAGAATCGCAGTGCTGTTTAGTTCACATATGTATGCACATGAAATATTTAATCATGCTCAGTTAAAAATTTCACATTGTTAAGTATGTGTCTTTAGCATTACTGAATTAGAATAAGTTCTTCTTAAATGTGTAAAATATGTATAATCATTTCCCACTTCACTGTGTATACGGTTCGAATAAGATATCCGTCATACATGAACTATACAGTATATAATTAAATGTAGGACTGATATTTGTAGATACACTATACATGAGCACCACATGCTGAAATCAGGATAGATTAATTGATCATTGTTCTCATAACACGTATCATACCATGCACTCCCTTATACGTAATTTTGGAATACTCTGTGTGTTTATTTCAAACAGAGGTAATCATAGTTATTTTGTATACGCTTAGTGTATCATTTAACGGGCCAACATGGAGAAGTATAGCCTATGGTAAAAATGAATATTTAATGAAAATTTAGAGAAGATGTGTTGTGATGGCTTATTTTTAATTCTTTTTTTGGGGGGGGGGGGGGGGGGGAGGGGAAACCGGGTGGTAGGTTTTGATCTGATCACATTTTCAGTAGTAGGCGTAGAAGTGCTTGGTGTAGCACAAATAGGTGTCACACATTCGGCCATTGCTGGGGTCACTACAGTAGTTTGTATGGTACGTTGTGGTTGTGCCAGTGCCTGTGCTTCTGGCTGTGGATATGCCTGTTGCTGTGGCATTCCCATTCACAGTGCTTCTGGCTATGGATATGCCTGTTGCTGTGGCATTGGCTTTGGCATTGCCAGTCCCAGTACTTCTGGCTGTGGGTATGCCTGTTGCTGTGGCATTGGTTGTGGCGTTGCCAGTCCCAGTGCCTGTGCCAGTGCTTCTAAAAGTGGATTTGGCTGTGGGTAGGGGATTGGCTGTGCCAGTCCCAGTGCCTGTGCCAGTGCTTGTAAGAGTGGATTTTGCTGTGGCATTGGTTGTGGCTTTGCCATACATTGTTCTATAATAGTTAAACTATTAGAAATGGCCTTTAGAGTATCCAGTTGTGTGAAAATGCCTCTCATGTTGATTAGTTCATCACATATGGTCTGATTTGTTTTCTGCTGGTTGTCTGCCACAGACTGTTGATGTTGAAAAAACAATTCCAATGAAGATTTTAAGGATGCATATTCAGCTGAACACCTATTGTCCCCTTGGCCTGCTTGGAGAGGCTCATGGTCCTCTTCATCTTCTATTTCAGGATGTGGTATATCCTGGTCCGGATTGTAACCCTCGAGAAACAGTTGTGGTGTAGAATCATCAGGATTAGGGACATCCAGTTCTCGGAGTGCCTCAGCATCTTCATGTTCGACGGTCTCTTCCAAAGATTGATTTTCTTGTGTCTCCTCAACAAATTCCTCCTCACTTTCCAATTCGTCAAGATTTTGGGTTGACAAATCAGAGTCTGTTTCGTTATCCACAACTATAACATTCAAAATATAATTTGTTATGAACATAATGACAAACTAATTATGTGCTGCTGTTGTTATTTTGGCTGGAGATTTATATTGTTATGCATTGTATCATCTACTTAACAATAAATTAGTATTATTTTTGAACATCAATCTCATTTGTTATGTACATATGCCATTCACATCAGCTAATCAAAACATAATATTTGTGTCAAAATGGTGGATATGTAACGGAAATTGGAACTATACACTTTAAATTCACACGTGAAGCTTACATACAGTACACATTTCTGGTGCTATCCAAATTGTTAAACACGAGTACAACGTCAACTGTCCTATTGCCACTACATTAGTGTACACAGATCTACTTTGAATGCAGTTATCCTTTGTTTGTAAATTTTGTAAACACTAAATATATTGAGTCAATGAATGTTAATACGTTTCTTAATATTACGCCTACACACACTCATGTATGTTATTGTCCTTCAAAAAATTTGGGGACACATGAGGTCAGTGTATTTTATGAAGACCTCTGATGGTTACGTTTAAAACACATGACTGTACAACAGTGAAAGTAAGTACTGTGTGCAACATTTTAGGTGCTTATGTGAAAGTGTTGTCATTACAGAATGTGCATGGGAATATAAATAGAAATAGTTTATGATCTCACCTTCAGCAGTTGCGACTCCTGTAAAAATACAACAGTAATAGATTGTTAGTTATATCAGTATATGATTGTAGCCAGGTCCCCAAAGAGTCCTCCCGGTGGCGTCAGAGGCACGCGCCGCCATCTTTGTTATGTCCGCACAGGCGCAGAGGCTCGCGCATGCGCAGACGCGACGTGGCGGCCAATATAGTGAGCGTGAAGGGGCAGAGATGGCGCTCCATAGTGCAAGGACTCCCCATGGTCGCGCAGGCGCAGTTAAGCATAGCGGTGGCCATTACAGCTTTGCATAGGCGCAGTAAAGATAGCGCACGCGGTCCCAATGCTAAAGAGGTCCTGGGTGGACTACAATTCCCAGCAGCCTCTGGGGACCGCCCTTTCACCCACATCACAAGCAGCCAGCCAGCAAATAGAGTTTGCAGCTTCTCCTGTTGGCGAAGGATACTATGTTGCAGAGACCACGCTTGTCAGTTGGAGCTGGGAGCAGGAAGGGGGAGGAAGTGTGTAACGAGCAAGTGGCTCTTACGCTAGGCCAGGTTACCCCCAGGCCCCAGGTAGGTCCCACTCCCCACTAGGTTAGTGGGTAAGTCATAGGGAAGGCCCCTTAGGTAGGGACCCTGCCCTTAGGTGAGTGTAAGTCTAGTCAGTGACACAGCTGCAGTGCTGTGTGCTCTGACTAGAAGAGACAGTGTGGCTTTGTAATGCAGCCACAACAGTTAGTTTGACTGCGTCAGTGAGAGGCCACTCATAGGAAGAAGGGGGGGGGGGGGCTGCATTCTAGGTTTTACAGTGTGTGTGATATCACTAGTGCCAGTTGCACGTGGTGAGCTGCCAGAGTCTGGGATCAGACAGAAGCTACAATAAGAGATCTTCTGCATGCAGGGGCTAGGGTAGAGGTATACCCCCAGGGCCCATTTAGACCCCTGAGACACTAGAGGAATACTGTATGTGATAGGGACTGCCTTAAGACAGGCACTCCTTCACATACTCAGAGAAAGAGGAAGAGACATGCTGCAGGACAGTGCCTGAATGCCGTGCAGCCTGAGTGCAGAAAGAGTATCCATTCCTGCAGAGAGCAGCGCAGTGCGGCGGGGGATCACTGTGCGGTTTTGCTGAGTTCCAAGGATTATCCTGATCAGGCGCAGTGATCAGGGAGGTAGTAGAATAAGTGCACACCGGGCCCCAACACAGGGAAGCGCTATCCCTCACACCCACACTCTCTTTATGGTTGTGGACACTCACATTATTATCAAAGGAACTGAGGGTGATGTGATGATGGACATGTGGGTGAGGGGATGGTATGCATTCAGGGTGATGCAATGTTATTCATGTAATGATGTATTGATGTTATGCAAAGAGAGTTTCATTTAAGTTATCGTTCATGCTCAGTAAATACTGTTTATTCACATTGTGTGTGTTTACTGTATGGTTGTTCTGGTGAGGGCACACTCCCACCACGTTGGGATCCCTCATCAGTGGAGGCGCTGCACCAAGTGTAAGTATATACCCCAGGTTCCCCGAGGCGGAAGCTCAGCCCTCCTGGTTGCCAAACAGCACCACACTGATAAGTAGTCAGATACACCTACCCACCTCAATCTCACTTAGGGTGGAGGAAAGAGGGCTACATGATGTAAATACGGGCCTAACATTTTTATGGCTATTGTGCACATATGATGTGACTGTACACTTCCTATCATATCATTTTACAGTTCAAAAATTACATCTATCTATCTATCTATCTATCTATCTATCTATCTATCTCTCATACATACACTACTCTTGTATTTTTGGTATTTGAGATATTATATCTCCCAAAAATGCTAGGCGAAACATACAATGGCCCAACCATGACCTTATAGATACTTAATCATAATAGATGGAGACACATACATGTAAGTGCACATTTATTAATATGCTCTAAATTGTCTAAGTATCAGTTACATAACAAGCCAGATTTAGAAAAAGTAAACACATAATGAACTGTGTAATTTATGGATTAGTTGACAGCATCATATAAACTAGAGTGAATAATTCGATTTGTATAAATGATTGACTTTTAATCCAGTATTTAGGCATAAATTAGACAGATTGAATATCATAGTACTCACCTTGTGATGGCTGGGAAAGAATTGGCCTTGCTATCCCTGTCCCCTCCAATCCCAAAAAACAGGTGTGGTTTATGTGGTGTATATTTTCATTTTAATTTTATAAAAAGTTTTCTACATTTCTTTTCTCCACATACAGTACAGTACAGTACTCTATGGGAGTTTAAACGCATAAACATCAGACAAGAAAAGACTTACGACTCAATAATCCTTCACGTATTTGAAAAATGTCTGAATTTTTCTTTTACAGTAGCATGTGAGTGGGCAATTTATAGCATTTTTGAGCACTTGGCTAATTCATTTGTATCAATTTTGCACTATGTACATTTTTTCTGTTTTTCAATGAACCCTGAGAGAGTTTGCACTTTGGATCTGTTGCTGTCTTACTAGAACATCCCCCATAGTGTACTTGTCTATCACCCATTAGTCAATAGAAACTCCTAGTCAACCAAATATTAATTCTATGCATTACACTTAAAATTGAAGTGCTATTTTATGTTAAAATTACACTAAAATAAATGTATATTTACTCCTTTAAAAGCATGCTTATACAAACAGACTCTAATTACCATTCAAGCTTTTTTTAAGGAATGAATAATAATGAATAATGGTTTGTTAATACATTTTTTCATCTCTGAAAACACTGCGTGGGTTTGCATGCCGTCTACCCCATGATACAAATAACAGCTTTTTGGCATTTAGCACCCACATAATGTCTAAAACAAGAGTAACCAGCGACCAGCCGCCAAAACACATCTCTGAAAGTGCAGATGACAGAATCACCTATTTGCATATCAATGGAACTTATAATCATCATTGTTATTAGTACTCTGAACACTCAATTACTAACTACAAAA